>NC_135448.1:18974905-19239905 GCF_051991255.1 Vanacampus margaritifer | reverse complement strand
TAAAATTGACACCAAATAAAATGCGATTGAGAAAGAAAAAGATTATTTTAATCATTATACAGTTTTGAAATTAATCGTCTGATTTATTTTTTAATCATCATCGGCCTAAAAAAAAAATCTAAATTGGTCAGGCAATAATAAACAAATAAAATAGAAAAATATTTTTAAAATAATTTTTTAAATATTAGTTTAATATTTTTAATACAAAATATTACTCTATAGTATTATGCTAAATAAAACCATATCGTCATATACAGCAAATAAATAGAATGCAAAGAATTAAGATGTGTTTTCTTAAATCATTGTATGCATTGCTTTAATGGGTTGTTTCGTTTGCGGTGTGAACCTTGGCCACCAGGGGGCGGCATAATACACATATATGATACAATACAATACAACTAGTGCGACATCGATGCTAATTTTGTTAGCCCATCTATAGGGTTTTGCAGTGTGTATTAGCATTAAGCTAGCGGGATTTCAGCTAGTTATGTGGTTTGATTAAATATGGGTTGTAATTCTTTTTGTTTTATGTTTAATTTGAGAGTAAATGATTAACCTTTGCTTGCGATTCAAGACAAAAAAAAAAATCAGCTGAGCGTACTGATGTAGTTTATTAAATTTTAGGACCTAACTGAATGAATGTGTATTTATACCACAAACTATATCATAATTTGGCTGCTATAGTCATAAAAAAAAAAAAAAAGTTTTGCACAGGACAAAGCCAATAGCAATTTCTTTGTATTTAATTTTTTTGCAGCGTCTCACCCATCCACACGTCCCCAAAGCAGCCGTGTCCCAGCTTCCTCTGCAGGGCCAACATGGACCGGGGCACCTCCCAGGCGTCCCGGCCCAGGCCCATGGTGAGCGGCGTGCGGTTGGGACACGCCTTGGTCAGGTAGTAGCACAGCCCGTCGTGAGTGTCTTGGCATGGGAAGACAGACGGATGGACAGATGGACGGAGTGGTGGTAGAATGAAGGCGGGATGGGAGGAAGAGTGGAAAAGAGGTTGTGGTGAGAGGAAAATGGCGCATGCGACGGCGAGGGAGGGCAAGGGTCCAGCTGTGCATACCTGGATTTTATCAATAAATGATGTGACAATACATGGAGAACAGCATTGGGAGTGGGACAAAATCAATGAAAATGGATTCATGGTGTCCCAATACTTTTGTCCTCACTCTCACTAGGCTCATAAACAACACAATAGAGCGAAAGCCGTTTCCATTTTCTATCCTTGTTTGGATCCAGGTCTGCTTCCACCGAGACCCTCGACAAATACCGCCTAATCCCGCCCCTTTTTTTTTTCTCCCTGCCCCCCATGCGTCCTACCCATCCACACTTCGCCAAACTGTCCGTTGCCCAGCTTTTTAATCAGCTGCAGGGATTCGCGGGGAATCTCCCACATGTCCTTGGTCTTCACCGATAAATCGGCCAGCTTGGGCATGCCCCGCTTGCAGCTGCCGATCAGGCGGCAGCACAGCCCCGCCGCTCGCTCTGCTCGAGCCAGGACAGGACAGGACAGGACAGGACGGAGGGGAGAAAAAAAACACGTGAAGGGAAAAGGAAGGAAAACATGTTTGCTTGGACATCACCCCCCAAAAAAAAAATCACCTCTGCACAAACGAGCGTCACTAAAAGTCCATTTTGACTTTGGCAGGAACAAAAAGAAAACAAAATGAGACCAAAAGAATGTGAAGAAAAAACATAAGAAAGCATTTTGGAAAGGGTGCGAGTGGTACCTGTGTAGTGCGCCACCAGCTGCTGAACGGTGTCAAACTGAGACCTGGTGGTGATGTAGTAGCCGCCGTTGTCCAGCTTGCGGATCTTATAGTGCTTGACGTGGTCGCCCTTGTTGTCGTCCCAATCGCGGATGGACAGCGAGTACGCGCCTACAAAAGATGCAACGGGTGCAATTCAGGAGCATTTATTTGCATACTAAATATTTCATTCATTCAAAAATATAGAATACATATAATCAGTCAATCTCTCTCTCTCTCCATATAATCTGTATTATATATATTATACATATTATTATTTGTAATCTTTCATTGATCTTTTTATTTAATTTTAGATTTTGATAGAAAAAAATGACGTTCGATTTTAATTGTTCTATAATACACATAAGACAATAAAAAAAGGAAAAAAATATGTATAAAAAATAAATAGAAATCAAATAATAATATTATCTATATTATACATTTAATATAAAAAAATATTGTAATATTTAGTTATAGGTTTAGATTTAGTTTTTTCTCATATGTATAGTTTTGTTCTATTTTCATTGTTCTATAATACAAAAATGAAACAAAACTATATATAAAAAGCTAAATCTAAACGTAAATAAAATAATATTATTTAAATTATTTATTTATTATAGTTTTTTTCTTGCATTTAACTTTAGATTTTGATTAAATTTTTATGATATTTTTATTATATAGTACAATAAAAACAGGACAAAAATATGCATTAAAAAATCAAAATAAAATAATAATAATATTTATATTATATATTTAATATAAAAATTATAGTATTATTTAGTTATAGATTTAGATTTTCTGATATATATAGTTTTTGTTCTATTTTTATTGTTCTATAATACACATATAAAACAATAAAAATAAAACAAAAACTATATATAAAAAGCTAAATCTAAAAGTAAATAAAATAATATTAATTGAAAAAAAACATTTATTATAAAATAATATTATTTAGTTGTAGATTTACTTTTTGTTTTACTTTTAATGTTCTATAATACACTTACAATAAACATAGAACAAAAACTATATACGAAACAAAATCTAAAACTAAATAAAAAATTGTCAGATGAAAAAAAACAATGAAAAATATACTAATTATACATAAATAATAATAGAAAAATAAATAGCCTTTCTTAAAAAAATAATTACAAAACATTTAAACAAATCTAAATCACATGATATGACCCTCAAAATTCTGACTTTTTCCCCCAAAAATGTTTTTAAAAATAAAAACAAATTCTTATGTTTTGGGTCAAATATGGTAAACAGTCAAAATCAAATCAATAATTCAAATCATTTTTGATAGCTGCAATTATTGCTGATGTAGTTTGCACATGAATGTTCAACTGCACTGAAGTAAGAAATATCAACTTTCGACAGACTGATGTGCGTGCGTGCGTGCGGTTTGCAAACCTTTGGTGGTCTCGCTCTCGCGGATGAGAAAAGTTCCCCTCTGGTTGCCGTGTCCGAGCAGTTGTCTCTCCGCATCCTTCCTCCCCATCTTTCCAAAATACCACCTGTCGCCGTAGCAACATCCGGTCACACGCGCGCAACAACAACTGACCTCCCTCCAGCGTTTGTGCGTGCGTGCGTGCGTGCGTGCGTGTGTGCGTGCGTGCGTGCGTGCTCACTCCTCGGCCTGTATGGAGTCCACCGGAGCGACGTAGTTGGACGGGATGTAGCCGGCGTTGCCCGTGTCCAGCGAACGAGCCTCCCACCAGTCGCCCTCACTGTCATCAAGAGCGGACAACCAGATTGATGATGATGATGATGATGATGATGACGTTTTGAGACACAAGCACAGTCGTATAAGAAATCCAGCCCTTAAGTCAAGTGGCTGGTAGGTTTGCGCTCACGTGTTGTTGATGATCTGAAACTTCTCCCCCTTCTGGAAGGTGAGGTCATCCTCGGTGCGAGCGTCGTAGTCGTAGAGCGCGATGAAGAGCGTGACGCCGCCGCCTGCAGCGCCCCCCGCAGGACAAAAAGAAGGCGCTCAACACCGACTGTTTCCACACTCGCACGGCAATCGCTGGGGCGTTCTATTACCTCCGCCAAGGAAGGCGAGGTTTTGTCGCCTTTTGTTTGCTAACAGAAGGATTCGATGCAACTTCTGACATGAAGAGGTGGCGTTAAGCAATGGCAGTTATTACAAAAATCGGCCAGCAGGTGGCAGCAGAGTATAAGGGATCGACAAGCTCTTTTTGCCAGTGTTTTCAACAGGAATGTGAATAATGATGAAACTGTATTCTAATGCTAATTGCTGCAAAACAGAAACTGATAAAAAATATGCTTTTTGTTCCTGATGAAAGAAATGACTCTAATCTTTCTTTTGGTGGGTTCCATGTTTTGATAGCAATAGAACACAATATTCTGTGGGCAAAATCTGTCAAAATCCAATCAAACAGCCGGGAGCGAAGGGGGTTGCTTCGGTCAAAATGGCTGCCAGTCAATGAGTTAATCGCATGTTAAAACAATGAGGACTTTAAATTAACTCAAAAATGATCTTGACACCCTAATATAAATATATATAAAAAATATATGATATAGATTTTTTTTAATTCTTTTTTTGCAGTAAAAAGTAGCGAATGTCCGTACTTGTGACTCCGGCGGACCAGTGCTGCATGTTGGAGTTGGGGAAGATGGCGCCGCTGGAGAACCCCTTGTTGAAGTCCGGTATGACCTGCGTGGGGTCCGGACAGTAGCGCCCCTGGGCCGGGCCCGCGGACGAGGCGCCGCTGTCGCCGTTGCTAGGAGACTGGACCAAAGCATTGGCGGCACTGGAGACGCCGGTTAAGATGGACGCCTCCAGTTTGGCAGACTTCCTCTGCTTGCAACAAGCGCAACCCATAGTCGAGGCGCTCGGACCCGGACGACGTCTAAGCAACAAACAGCGCGCTGCATTAGCTACAGACACGTGACCTACTTCTACTACTATTACTTGGATACTTGATTGATCCCGAAGGAAGCCTCCATCTTGCGTTTGAGGGGCACGTGAAGGCGCACAAGGAGCGACTTTTCCTCACCTGATGTCTTCTTCCTGTGTCAGATCATCTGTCAATCAACATGGCCGCAGCTGCAGCGAGAAGCAAACAAAGAAGAAGAAGAAGTTATTGTCGACGACGAGGGCAGGAGATGAAGAAGGCAGATGTGAGGTTAGCCACATCCGCTTTTTGGGCCTCGAGCCGTTTCGAAAAGGGACGCACGCCCGTGTCATCCTCGCTCTGCAAGAGTTGAGCGCGTGCGCGCATGTCCACACATGTTGGAGTGAGCGTGCGCGTGAAAAGTTACATCAAGGCCCTTGCGTCATGACCAAATGTTCGCGCAACGCGACACAGCAGCCGGACACTTGATTAGGTACACCTGCAAGACAATTCAAGTTCGTGACTTCCGGCCGACTTTGTGACGCGACTCCGCCCACAATTGTTTACGCGCACGCTCATTAAAAAGTTGGGCATTCGAAGAAGCTCCCCGTCAAACGTGGAAGTCCAGACTTATTCAACACCAGCCTTTCCACTATTAAAATTGAAAATGACTCATTTATTTGACTCATTTATCTTAATTATGCGCATATCTTATCACGTTTTTATTTATTTTTATTCATTCGTCTTATTAAATAATTGCTTTGTTGATTTATTGTTACTGATACAATCATTTCAACAAAATCAACAAACAACTATATTTTTTACAATGATTTTAAGTCATTCTAGATATTAACATTAAAAAGGAGACTGCATTATTATTTCATTATTAAGTATTTTACAGATTTATATTCATTTTTAATCATTCAGCTCATTCGATATTTGGCTCCAGGATTCAGCGTAAACAACGTAAAACTGATTAGTAACATAAAAAAAAAAAATCCACAAGCACATGTGCGTTTTTATATTTATTTTATTAAATAATTGTTTTTTTTTTAATTACATTAATTCATCATAGCATATTAAGAATGGAAATTATAATTTTAGTATTGTACTATTTTATGGATTTTACATACGTATTTATTTGTTTATTTTGTAGTCATTCATCTCATTATAAATGATAGGTTAGTATATTTATTGTATATGATTTAAAAAAATAGTACAATATTAGTAATCAATTTTAATAAAATAAATATTTTTTTATATAGATTTAACACATTTTATTTATTTTATAAACAAATGTTGAAATTAATTATAATTCAATTCATTCTAAATTATAAAAATGAGAATTTAAGTTCTTTTTTTTTCTTCTTTTTTTTTTTTTTTTACATATAACATATTTCAAAGTGAACTTGTTGAGTCACATTTCCTAGAATTTGCATTTCATGTTAAAAGATGCACCTAATAAAGTAGCCAGTGTGTGTACTTTTCAACAATATGACCAATTTTGCAACACGCACACACATGACTATCGGGCCCACCATCAGGGGAGCAACAGGAAGTTAGCCATGTTCACGCTTCCTGTCCACTCCTCTGATGGCTCCCCCCCTTTTCCTGGAAAAACACACTACCGTTCACACACACGCACACACACAGCATTCCCTCTTACGCAAAAACAATTACTGATACATAAAAGCCTCACACTTTTCAAATTCATCCCCTGAAGCCATTTCCACTGAGAAACAAGAAATTTGGTGGGCATGTCGGACAAAAAAAGCCCTGCTCCAAAAGATGGCTGCCATAATTCAGCCCCCAAACTTCATTTACCGTAGCAACGTGAAATCTGGCAGACGCGTCGATCGTGATTAGACCCGCAAAAAAGTCTCAAGAAGTCATACCTGAAAATATACGGGAAATCCGCCATTTTGGTTCTGAGCGGCCATCAAGCGAGCAGCTTTAATTCTTACTGTTAATGAGAGTCGGCTTGTGTTGCATGCGCGCATAAATCATGTCAACAAAACACCCGAGTCCAAGCGACACACCCTTTTCCTGCACGGTTGGACAACAGTGCAGATAAGCTGCTCGCGCTGGGGAATTTCACACACACACACACACACACACACACACACACACACACACACACACACACACACACACACACACACACACACGCATTCGCTATGTACAGTACAGAGTTTTGTACTTTCACACTTAAAGTTCTTCTTCTGCTCTGTTGTTCCTCTTTTTCTAACCTTTCTTTGTCTTTGCCTCGCCACACTCGCACATTCCCAGGAAGGCCTGACAGGATGCGGAGTGCGAGTGTGCAGGATGATAGGACAATGGGAAGTCTAACACGCGCACTTAAACACACACGCACACACTCGTATAGGGAAGGTACACACTCAAGGGGGGGAGGGGGAGGGGGTGGGGTGTAAAGGAAAAGCCCTGTTTCCGCATGATGTCGTCATATCCTCCCTCAATCTCACATTCCGGAGGCTGGTTGCCACGGCAACCGTGAGACAGATGGAGTGCACAGGTATGACGTCCACCTGATTTCAGAGGAAGCGTTACCGTCGGTTACGACAACCCGAGCGGCCCGGCACCCGCCCACGCCTTCTTCCTTCCTCCCATGGAGAAATTCCAAGACGGCTCCTCCGCCTAAGAGACGGACGGGGATGAGCGAGATGGGAACGCCGTCTCGGAAGGACTTCCAGTGGGGGACTGTGAATTCCGCCAGAAGTGATTCAGTGGCGACCAATCCCTGCTTTGCTTTTAATACAGAGTCAGCGTGGACATTCTCACTGAATTCAACTTCCTTTTTTTGTTTGCTCGCCAGCCAGCATTCCGAAGTGACTCAGTGATATCTCACACACATTACAGACACATTACAGACACACCATTTTTTAATCAGAGGGCACGTTGGACGACAACCATGCAAATGTGAGACAAAAATGCCATTTTAAATGTGGACAAAATTCAAGACAGCCCATGAATGGGGAAAATGTGCGTATAATTGACGGCCATTACAATTAGCCCCTCTCCCCAAAAAAATTCAGATTTTTTTGTTTTGTTTCCATAATTATTTCTGTCTGTAAACCCCAATCATCTTTCTGAACCTTTTTAAAAAAATATTTATTTGTTGTTTTTTTAATCTATTTTTTTAATGACTGTACTGGATAATTCTATTTCCCATTGGGAATATTAAAGTACATATCTATCTACCTGCTGATAAACCACTTAAAAAAATATATATATATATATTAATTGGGGGCCACTCTGAGTGTGGGCACGGCTCCGTGTGGCCCGCTGACCGCCAGTTGCCTGATTTACTAGGAACATTTGGGAACATCGGGGGCCTCATTGGGAACTTATAGGAATTTATTGCTTGATTTCTACCTGCAGTAAAAACAATTACATAATTAACACAGGAAACACACAATCAGTGACCCCCCCTCCCCCCCCCCCCCACACACACACACACAAACAGGGAACATCTGGGAACATCAGGTTCCGTTTCGTTTGGGAACTTGATATCAACTTAATTCTTGACTTCTACCCTAAATAAAAGCACTAACACACGGGAAACACACACAGATGAGGGAACATCAGGGCCCGTTTGGGAACTTCCGATCAACTTGATAACTGACTTCTGCCCTAAATACAACTCATAACAATCCCTAGACTACCAAAAACACAGGAAACACCCCAAATTCCCATTTGTTGTTGTTATGCAAGAGATCCCTGTTATTTCATGGCAAGTAAAACCCAAACACAATCTTGAAAGTGAATCCCTAATCATGAAATAAAAATAAATAAAAAAAGCGACTTACTGACGAGTGGATGTTGTCGTGTGTGAGGCCGGGCGTCCACTTGCTCAGCTGCTGCGCAACTTTTCGACGTGCACGCACGCGCGACCTGGACCGGAAGACGAGCAGCAGCCGGCCCGGCCCACCCCGGAGCGCGCACGCGCACGCACGTCGGACCTAGCCGGAGGCAGGGGGGAGATGGCGCCGCTAGCCGAGCGCGCACATTCCGCTCTTGCGCAACAAATCGTTGATTAATGAGCAAGAGGGGACTGTTTGGGCGGGTGACGTCATGACAGCAAATTTTATTGTTTGGAAGTTAGTTGAAAAGTTTCTAAGTTGAGGAAGGGGAACGTGACGCCAACTTGAGGCGTAAAGCGGAACACGCATTTCTTCGGACTTTGTCTCCCTCTTGCGGTGGTTTAGTGAATCGCATGAAATATAAGATTACGCTTCCGCATCACCCGTCAAGATGATTAGACAGCATCATTATTGCATAGGGTGTACATTAAAAAGCCACAGCAAACATTTTTTTTGTGTCAAATAACTTTATTGAATAGAAAAATACAAGCTTTTTTGTCATTTTCTTAATCTCAGCCCTCAAAGTGTGCTTAAGGACACAAGTGGGAGGAGTGAGTTGAAAGTAGTCGTAGTTGATGGATAGCCCATCAAAAAAAAAATAAAAAAAAAATCTTATCAGCAGACACAAGTGGAGATATGAAAATGAGCATTGATACTTTTGTTACCCCAAAAATATGAATGGGCACATGCTGCTCAGACATGCCGAACACTGAAACAGAAGATATGTAAATGCAAGCGTTGGCTGCGTGAGAAAAAAATATTGCTTTGAGGGAGATAAAAACAAACAAGAAAAACACAGACAATTGGCTCAGCATCCGCAAATGTGGTGGCGGCAGGCAGCGGTCATCTCATGTAGTGAGTGATGGCTCGCAACGTGTACAACAGCGCCGCCTGCAGGCGAGCCTCCAAAACAATCAGGTTGGCATGCACCTGAAAAACACACGCACGCACGCACAGTTTTAGTTGAGAATTGCAGTTACACAATACTTAGTGACTTTTCATTTTAATATCTAACATTTGACAAATGCTCCATATTTGAGAAAATAAAAACTCATCTAAAATGCCAACAAACCTGCACTAAAAACAAAACCACGTCCACTGAAAAGTGCAAAAGTATCCAGACGGCGTTGCTTACCTTCTCCGAGTGCCTGAACTCCTTCCAGAAGGCGTGGTAGACGTGCGCAGTGGTCTGCTCGGGGTGGCAGGCCATGGTCTTGACAAAAACCTTCAAGGATCGCTCCAGCAGCACGTTGACGCTGCCGTAGTCGTAGTCGTCGTACCTGCGGCGGGAAACACGGCGTGCTCGGGTCATGGAGGCGCGTTTGCGGCGGGGCCATCGAGAGCACAAATCTGCGCTGACCGTATCCCGTAGAGACAGTGGATGTAGTTCCACAGAGCTTTCCTTAGCGTGTGCGTGTCCACGCCCTCGTGCATGGCCATCCGGTGGTACGTCAGGTTGCTCACCACCTCACAACGCAAATCGGACGCCGTTACAAAACATTGGCACAATTTGGACAGTCTCACTGAGGGGTGCACTCGCTTTTGTTGCCAGCAAATGGCTGTGCGCGCAAGACGGGGGGGGGGGGGCGCTACCTGGAATTTCTCGTCCAGCAGCTGTCCCATGTCCGGCAGCAGCCTGTTGACCAGCGAGTAGCCGTGGTCCTCCCACGAGTAGTCCTGCATGCGCCAAAGACACCCCGATAAGTCACAGAGGACGTTCAAGGTCAGCTGGAAAGAAGAAGACCACAACCTGGGCTCTCATGGTGGGCGGAGCTTGCTCTCCTCGAGGCGCAAAGTCCTCGTATCTGAAATCCGGGTCCTCCATGAGGTGAAGGAGCCTCTCGGGTGGGGCCCCTCGCACCGACGCTACAATGAGAGCAGGATATGAGCAACGTGCACCTACGGAGTCCCTCAGGGGTCAATGCGCGACCCACTACTTAATTGAAGGAAGTACCGGTGGGGATAATCTCGCTCCGCTCCCTCTCAAAACGCGTGACCATCTCCTCATGTGTACACTCTTCCTCCTGTTGCTCCTGCAGCTCCACCATCCTCTTCATCAGCACCTCCACTTCCACGGCGCCGTCCGCCGGCTACCGAGCGGCAACAAGTTCATGTTTTCACAATTCTGCTGGGCTCATATGGAGGACCAAAACTGACCAAATTAAAAATGTATTAATTAAAAAAGGAACAAAAGGGAAATATGGAATGGAAATATAAATGGAAAAAATAATAATAATAATAATAATAATAAAAAAAATATATATATATATATTTATTTATTTATTTATTTTTTCTTGTATAGAATTTTCAAATTACATTTGTTATACCCGTTCTTATTTTCACTTGT
Source organism: Vanacampus margaritifer (assembly GCF_051991255.1). Lineage (NCBI taxonomy): Eukaryota > Metazoa > Chordata > Actinopteri > Syngnathiformes > Syngnathidae > Vanacampus > Vanacampus margaritifer. The sequence continues at coordinate 19,229,062 of NC_135448.1, read as the reverse complement.
ATTTATTTATTTGTTTATTCTTAACTCTTTTACCGGCAAAAACGTTTAATGTTTACTAAAATCCAAACGAATGCCGCCAAAAACGTGACATAACTTGTGGCAGTAAAAGAGTTCATTTGGGCAGCTTTGGTCCTCCTTAGGGTCAAAGTTGACAAGCAAAAATGCTGAAACTGGATTTTCATTCACCTCCTGCCGTCTGTCCTCGTTGGCGGGGCTGTGCGGGCTGCGGGTGGGGCGGCCGGGCGACGGCGGCCGGAAGGTGTGGCCGCCCGCGTGGTCCGGCTCGGGGTTGAGGCCGCAGCCCCACACGATGGAGCAGAGCGCGTGGGCGTGCGTCATCAGTATGACGGCGTGGATCAGCTCGGCCAGCGACCAGCGCAGCTCGGCGCCCGGATACACCAGCTCCTGCGGGACACAATGGAAGACGGCGTCGGACGACTTCAAACGCGAGTCGGGTTTGCCTGGCGCGAAAGGACACCTGGATGTGCAGCTGCGTGATGAGCCAGGGTCGGTGGGCCAGCAGCTTGTTGAGTGCGTTGAGGCCTCGGAGTTTGGCGGGGGCGTGCCGCAGTCCGCTCAGCCAGCTCTCGTCGCCGCCGGCCTCCAGGAAGCTGGCGCTGTGCTGCTGCACCACGTAGGAGCAGTGGTGGCGGGCGGCGGCCTGAGGGGAGCGCCGGCGCATTTAAGACACAAGATGGCGCCGTGCGCGTTTTGCCACTTCTCACCATGATGGCGATGTAGTGTCTCCAGGGGCGAGGCAGGGGGCCGTCCATCTCCAGCAAGGCATGCTGGGTCCTCAGGAAGCAGCTGAGGTAGGCGGGGTGCAGCGCCATCACCATGGTGACGTGGTCCACGCGGCCCACGGACAGGAACGACTCGATCAGGATGTCCTGGTCCAGACCATCTTTCAAGACCTAAAACCAGACCAAGTCGTACTTACTGACACAAGAAGATTTTAAGAACTTTGTTGTTTTTTTTGTATTAAGACAAGATCATTTTCACATGCAAGATCCCTCGCCATTTTGTCATTTCTTCAGACTTCTGATTGGCTAAAAGTGCTTCCTACTTTTGCACTTTCACTTTGGCTTACTTTAGACAGACAAGCTCCCTCTAGTGGTACACTAAGGAATGCCTGCCTGACTGCAGTTCAGTTGTATATAACGCAAGTATAATTTTGACTCAGATCCAGATGCTAACATCAAAAGCTAACGTTATATTATAATGTTAGAGGTAACTTTGGAAGCTAACATTGTAGGGTAACCAGAGAAGCTAATGTCAGTGGCAACAGACCTCTAACTTCAGAATCGAATGTTATTAGCCAACATTGGTGACAGCGGTGGAAAAATAAAAATAAAAATCCCCCAACCAAGTCACAGTTTTCCGTGATTCAGCTCAAAAGACGGCAGTGCGACTCCTGATGGTTTCCGTGCAGTTAAGAACGGCGGCGACTCGCCTGTCTGGCAGGAATGAAGGCGCTGGGACCCGAGGCCAGGGCGCGAGGAACTTCAACTCCTTGCTCCTGGGGACGAAGAGGACACAAAATTGGGAGTTGAAAAAGGTGATGTTGGGGAAACGCTGGCGACGGGAGGACGAGCGAGGCTGGCTGGCGTGGCGAGATCATGGCGATGACGCGCCGTTGCAAAAAGTGTCAACGCGTCAACAGGAGTCTCGCCAAAGTCGTTCTTGTTGTCATTTAAACAAAAGCGTACTGAAGTCCATCAATCGATTGACTCTTGTGAGACAAACGTGGTCCAAACGAACAGTTATCTCCAGCAAGGAGCTTGTTGCATCAGTTAGCCAGACGCAAATATTGACCCGATTGTCACAATATCAATAATTAATAGCAATGTGCTTACAATTTTTTTTTAATTTCTTCTTTATATCCGTGAAGAATCTCACGGTGATGATAATCCACGAAAGATCAAATTGAGCCAACTTGTTCAATTTGTTGCTTTCTGAAAGAAGTCATAAATGCTATAATGATGACAAGATCATTATGAAGTAGTTCACACATTATTAATAATGTTCAATATTTAGGAAATATGCGACAATCACAATTCTCATGATGAAAATTAACATTTTTGGTGTTGCTCTCATAACATTTTTTTTATACATTTTGTCGAATTTCTTGGACAAATAATATAAATATATATATATATATATATATATATAGATATATATATATATATAGATATATATATATATATATATATATATATATATATATATATATATATCTATATATATATATATATATATATATATATATATATATATATATATATATATATATATATATATATAGATATATATATATATATATATATATATATATATATATAGATATATATATAGATATATATATATATATATAGATATATATATATATATATATAATATACACACGTTTGCTTTTTTTTCTTCCCATGTCAAGGTCAAACTTTATGAATGAAACAACCCGTCATGATGTTTGTTTTGCTTTCAAACATCGTTCAACTTTCTGCTGCAGCAGTTGGACTGTAATCTGAGCGACGTTTCAGAACAGGCAGCCCTTTCAAATTGGCTCCAGCGCCTAAATAAAACATTTCAATGCTGAAAAAAGTAAACTCACCGACATTTTTGCAGCAGACAAAATCCTGCTATGCGCATTTGGAGGAAAAACGGCCGCTTGTTTGTCAGAAGTACTCGAGTGCGGCGGGGGCGGGAACGTGCTCGAAAAGGGAGCTTGGCTTCATTAAAAAATGGGCGAGCCGTGACCTAAAGGGGGCGTGGCCACCCCCAGGAAGTCAGCGCACAATGACCAAAAGGGGGCGTGCCTCAGGCTGCTTGTTTGTGCGCTCACCTCACACGAGTCTTGCATCACCTCCTACGTGCACGTCTGATGAAACCAGTGGAAACCATCAAGTCCAACTTTTTGGAACTTTTATTGATTGCTGTGATAAACTTTTCAACACAAGTCTAAACCTTTAACCCGAGTCAGTGTTTTCTTGCGTGGTGATGTTTGGCCATTTACGGTTAAGATGGCCTGTGAAAATTACCCAGTTTTACTTCACCGGTTTGAAAATGACTTACATATAGATACTACAAATAATATGGCTTTCATAATGATGCATTTGTTGTGCTCTTTCTGTAACATCCTAAAATGTCATCTAAAGGCCCTGCTCCTTCTAAAGCACCATGTTTGCGGACGATAACCAGCCATCTTGAATAAGATGATGATTCCATCATTGCAATGGCAGATGGTAAATTAAAGTTGGAAGCTCACGCTGAAGTTAACAAAGATGCTGACATCAAAACCTAATGATCTTCCTCTAATCTTAAATTAGAGGTAACTTTGGAACTTCAGAAGCTTACGTTGGAGGCTAACTGCAGAAGCTAATGTCAGTGGACTTCAGAATCGAATGTTATTGGCCAACATTGATGACAGCGCTGGAAGCCAATGCTGAAGCCGACATTGGAAGCTAAGGTTGAAGCTAATGTTGGTTTTCAGGAGCTGACAAACTAATTTTGGGAGCTAACATTGGAAGGATAGCTTAGCTTTAGTGGTTACATTGAAACTGACAAAAGAGAACTTCAGAATCTGATATTGTTGAAGCTTATATTAAAAGCTAATATTAAAATTTAATGGTAAGCTAATGTTGGAATATGACACTGGCAGCTAAAGTTGGCGGTAACGCTAGAGGCTAATGTTTATGTTAAGTGCACCATGTTGTTCACTGAGTAACAAAAGTATTAGCTAGCATCTGACAGCTAACGTGTGTGACAAAAGATTCCATTGGCAGTCCAGGCTCTGCTGTATCACAGAGTCAAAGACAAAATAAAATGGCTAATAAGAAAGTAGTAATTGATATAGGTTCAGTTTGTGTTCTGATGCATTTTTTTTCTACCTCTAATTTGTCTGTCATTTATTTTCAATTTTAAGCATACATCATTTTTGAGGGCCGTCTGCTGGCTACTATTCGCGTCGGGTGTTGCTTCCTAGCCTCCGCGAATAACGAGGGTCCACTGCAATAAGCGGTTCGGCTTTGTTGTCTGCTCTGTGCTCAGGCAGGTAGACTCACCTGGGCGGCCCGCAGTAGCTCTGTGGCTCTGGCTCGCACCTCTCGCAACGGACAGGACTGGGCCAGCCTCAGCAGATGCAGAAGCGTCTCCTTGCCCAGCCGCGTCGAACCGGGCCGGTCCAGACCCAGACACACCAGAATCCCTTGGCTGAGCTCCTCCAGAGCCGCCGCCCGCTCCTCTTCATCCCTGCTACACAGCCGCGCCAGGGTCTTCATGGTCGGCCTGCCTCCGCCGCCGCCGTCGTCGTCGGGACCCGGGTCCGGTGTGCCGTCACCGTTGGCCCGACTGATGAAACCTGTTTCGGTGTCACTGGCCATTTGCTGTCTGGCTAGCCGCCGTTAGCTCAGCGCCAACCGTTACGTTGTTTATCTCCAAACGTCGGGTGCCGAAAGTTGTCCGACGCCCCGGGCTCAGTGTACTGCGCAACCCCCGGTTCCGTTAATGATTAACGCCGGCAGCGGTGGACAACATTCACGCGGGGACGATATCCCTACGCGCATCCCCGGGGCGAGACTGAAGACAGACGAGCTAGGCTAAGCTAAGCTAGGCTAACGAGGCTAAAGATGCTCTCAAATGTGTTTTCAACAAACGAGACAGGCGGCAAAAAAAAAGGCTCCCGAGTAAAAGGAGATGAGGGTCCGGCTGGCTCGTGGTTTGCAGATGGGACGAGTCAACAAAAGTGACAATGAATAAAAATACAAAAACGAGCCGGAGGCGAGCCTTCCCCCAAGTTAGTTTGACGCCGAAGGCACACTCAAGTCGCCGGTTTCACTCAGCTGACGCTTTCTAGCCTTCGCCGGCAACGTCATCGTGACGTATGCGGACCTTTCCAGTAATTCAACAGCGTACGTGCTAAAACTGTTCGTTTTTGTTTTTGTTGTTTTTTTTTTACAATCTAAATGTAACAATAAACAAGCTATTAAAAACCCGAGTCATTCAACATGCCGCTATATATTTATAAAAATATACTTGTTAATTAATTGCTAAATTAGTTAGTTAAATAATCTTAGAATAAGGTCGGAGACACTTTAAGATTAATTGTTTTTTGTTTGTTTTTTAATAGATATTATGAATTACACTCTCTTTCAAAGCTTTATTGTCACTTACAAAATGTCCTTATTTTTGAGACATAATAAACATGCCTATTTGTTCAAAATGAATGGGGTTAAGATTGACAGGAAACACTATGAATTAGATATGATTTATGTATATGTACTCATATTTATAAATATTTCTGAGGGATTATAATGAATGTTGTAGTGGTAAGCACGTCTGCCTCACAGTTCAGTGGTTCAGGATTTGAATCTGTGCTTCAACTTCATGTGGACTTTTTTGTTTTTCTCATTTTCACATGCTGATCAAGTTTACTGAAAACTTTGAAGTGTAAATACTTGTTAAGTTGTTTGTTTATAGGCTTCCTCAAATGGCTTCATGGTGTACCGCGCCTCTCTTTGTCTCATCTCAGCATTATACAAAATGGTTGGATGGATCTTAATAAGTAAACTAGCAAGTCTGTCCGGAGGGTCCCTGAGGTCCTGGTAGACCACATTTTGTGAAATACAGTGTACAATATGTGTCTTCACTGTAAATAATGGTGAAAAAAACAGAATCACAACCTTTGATATACTTCCTGAATCACCTTTATTTAGGAAAATAAACACCATGCTCTTATTATTAGGCAAATCTTTATATTCATTTTCTTGTATTTTCTATACAAGAAGTGAAGGAAGTGAGGGCTAGGACAGATAATAATAAAAACGACAAATGAGCGAAGGTGACACTTTGGGGGGGGGGGGGCCAGCCATCAGTGTTTCCCTATGAGGGAAGACTTGTATTAACAAAGGCACAGTCTCCATGGCAACCGGTGCTTTTTGTGTCCCAGGAGGCCGAATGTGGTGGTGGAGGAGGCGTGAGAGCTGGTCTGCGGGTTTTATGGGCAATCGCGTGATGCGAGTCCTCACACGATTTTGTTCTCCAGCAGAGCGATCCTCTTGGACATATTCTCGAGTGAGACGCTCGTTAAGGTCAACAACAACAGCAACACCAATCATAATCATAATCATAATAAAGAAAGCTACTTTTTCACGGCGTGACTTTTTGAGCATAGCTTCTCGGAACTTTTTTGGGTGGGTCAACGCAACAGACACGTCGAGCAAATTTCATGTGGCTAATTTGGTAGGCATCTGACAAAAACTGGTCTGTGGCCTAAAATGGCCACTTGGAAGCAAAATGGCTGACTTTGTGTTTCTCTTCAGACTCGGAGCTCTTGCAGTAAAGGATATTTTTCTTTGTTAGTGCCTGCAGGGCTTCTTCTACTTTCTTCTGGAACTTAACCAGGGAGTCGCACTCGCACGGGTCCTCCTCTGTCGGACAGGAAAATGAAAAGGTTTGAGATGACAATATATCATGAGATTATATGTCGAGTATGTACGCGGAGTCGCGCAACCTTGGCAGATGTTGATCTGCAGCTTCTTGGCGATCTGCGTCATGGCCTTGAAGTCTGCCGTGTAGAAGTAGTGCTCGCCGGTGGGCTCCGAGGCGATCTCCTTCAGCTCGTCCTCCACCGCGTTGCCCACGCCCACCGCGTACATCTTGAAGCCTGCCACACAAACATGAACCTTAAGCAATCCAGCCAATGGATAGTTTGGCTCGATCTGGCGTGCGCTCTCACCCATCTCCTTGGCCTTCTTGGCGGCGGCGCCGATGTAGTCCTGGCTGCGTCCGTCCGTGAAGACGATGCCCACCTTGGAGACGCCGGGTCGGGCGCCATGGCCCACGCTGAAGCTCTTGTCGGTCAGGTAGCGAAGGGCCTGGCCGGTCATGGTTCCCCTCTCCATGTAGGCCATCTTCTTCACGGCCTCCTTCAGGTCCTTCTTGTTGTTGTGGCGACCAAGCGGGAATTCCTGATGGCAGACAGATTTTTGCCATAAATATTTTGTCATTTTATATGATTTTGTATTGCATTCACTTGGGGGGAAAAAACTCAAATTTTTTCAGGGAGCTTTTTTTTAAATTTTATTTTTAAATTAATATTATTTTTTTTGCTGCATATTACTCCAATTTACTCCAAAAAACAGAAGCTGGTGCTCTGTTTTTCTGAAAAATGTTCCCGTTTTTTTGAATAATTTATTGCCCTTAGTAATTTTTCTCCTGTTTTTTGGAAAACATTATTAATGAAAAAAATATGCAGAAACACAGAAGAAAAAAAATCTGAAAAACAGAAAATAAAATGTTTTGATTAAAAAAAAAATCGTATCGTAACACAATTTTTTTATTTATAATTTTATTAGAAAAAAAACCCCACACAAATTAGAATTTAAAACAAAAACAACTGTTCTCATTTCTCCTTTATTTTTCTTCTCAACCACATGCTGGCACTTTTTTCACCCAAAACCACTAAAATAAAAATAATAAAAATAATATTAAGTTTTAATTTTTACAATTTCCAATTCACCAATTCAGATGGGTTTTTTTTTTCAGTCAAACTAATTAATAAAAATCCACCTTAATATCCTCTCTCAAGTATTTTCCCAAATTAATTTATTATAAAAAAAAAAAAACAATGCCAGGGTTAGCGCATGTGACCTCAAGGAACATGTTTTTTTTTTTTGCCATACTGCAATAAAGTGTAATTGCACATCCACTACAGTAGGTGGCAGTGGCGCTTTCATTGTCAGGGATTATGGAAGGAGTATTAGCTAGTATTAGCTTTACAACTTTATGTACAAATGATACTATATACTTGGGGGGGTGAAATATTTTCTTCTTCCTGGTGGGGGGGGCATAACAAAAAAATGAGAAGCACTGATATGACCTCATGTTTTGCGTCTTTACCTGTCGGACCAAGCTGGAGTACTGCACCAGGCCGACGTGCGCTTTGCTGTCCGACACGTCCAGCTTGTCCACGATCTGGTTGATCCACTTCTTGACCAGCTCGAAGTTCTCGGGACGCACGCTCTTGGAGCCGTCGATCAGGAAGACCACGTCCGTGGCGGAGTTGCTGCACGCTGGTCACACACACGCACACGTCAGACTGGTAGCTTTGCGGCTACGCTAAAGCCAAGGTACGGAAAGCCGTAACAAATGTTTCCCGGGCTTTTCCGCACCGTCGCGGATTGGCTGCCACTCACCGCTGCAGCTGCGGCCATCGTCCATGAGGGTAAAACCTTCTTTGCAGGCGCACTTATACGATCCGGGGGAGCTGATGCATACCTGCTCGCAGTCGTGATCCCCGGTGGCGCACAGGTCCGACACTGTGTGTGTTTGCGTGTGTCGATTTGGTACGCGCGCACACAAGCACACAGAGGAGGAAAAGGGGGAGAGGGGGGGGGGGGGGGGCAGGTTAGGAGAGAAAAAGAACAAACTATGTCAGTCGGTGGGATTTTAAGGATCCACTGTGGACTTTGGATGCAGTGGATCCTTAAAACGGGAATGAAATGCAGAGGTGGCAAATCCAGGTCCAGAAAGTAGAAACCCTTGCCACAGTTTGGCTTTAGCACCAGGTGCTAGCTAGCTAGCTCCATTGGTGCTCGTTTACCTGCTAGGGAGTTAGCTAGCTAGCTAGCATCTGGTGCTAAAGCCAAACGCTGGCATTTAGCCCCCTGTGCTAGCTAGCTAGCTCCATTGTCTGGACCTGGATTTGCCACCTCTGATGAAATGACATCATCCTTTTGGAAGCGGTGTTTAAAATTAGATATAGAGGTTAGGGGAAAGATCATGTACAGTAGTAGGGCTGAATAATTCATGAAATTCAAGTGGAGTTGAATTGCAATTTTCGAATTTGGGAGGAAAAAAAAAGCTTATTCAGCTCTAATACCTGCCTACCTACTTCCTAACCTTCCTTCCTTTGTACCGACAAAAGTAAGCAAGCGCCCTAAACACCTTACCCGCAATAAAGCAGCAAGCATTGGTGACAGCATTTCTTCTTTCTCTAGACCCCCCCCCCCACTGAGCACTTTCTTCTCCTCCTTACCACAGAAAGCCTCCTGGAACTTCTTGGTGAGCTTCTCGATGACGCTGTAGCTCTCCACGTAGTCCACATGCTCGTCCAGGGGCTCGCTGGCCATCTGCTTCAGCGTGCTCATGTCCACGCGGCCCACGCCGATGGCGAAGATCTCGATGCCGGCGTCGCGCGCCCGCTGGGCCACGTCCTTCACGTTGTCCTGCGGCCGACCGTCCGTCACGATGATGGCCACCTGAAAAGTGTGTTCAAGCTGTGAGCAGTCCAGATCGAACCTCTTGAGGCAGGCACCTTGATTTTTTTTTGAGTCAAAGTTTTAAAAATGGTGACTACAAAAATGTCAGGAAAAGCCTCCAAGAACAGCTGGAATTTATTTGGAGGTGAACACAGGCATTTAGATGGTTGCTGGTGTGTGTTGACTCCCATTTAACAGGAGTTTGGAAATTTTATTTGGGGTTAAACAGAGGCACTTTAAATAGTAGCAGGCGTGTTTATGAACAGCCACACTAAGTTATGAGGGTGTGCACACTTATGCAACTATATTATCTCCGATTATCTTTCTTTCCTCTCCAAAATATATATTTTCCCCCCCAATTGAGTTTTAAAGGTGGAAAAAGTTTAGAAATGATTTATCCATCACAAAAAAACGTGGCATTTGAAAAGGGGTGTGTAGACTTTTTATAGCCACTTGTATGACCTTGCTGATGTCAGGTGACTTGGCGCGCGCGCCCTCGTTCTCGCTGAAGGCCACGTTGAGGGCAAACTGGATGGCCAGGCCCGTCATGGTGCCCGTGGACAGCGGCTCCACTTTGGTGACCGCCTTGACCAGGCCGGCTTTGGTGCGATGCGTCTTCAGCGACACCTAAATCAATCACGTCCACACAATCGCAGGCCAGGTTAGAGATTTTTTTTCGGGGGGGGAGGGGGGGGGTGTCTAGTGCGCCCACGTGCCTCGTTCTTGACACGGCTAGCGTAGTTGACCACGCCCACTCGGGTGGCGTTGGGTCCCACGTCCAGGCCTTCGATGACCTTGGCCAGGAAGACTTTGACCTGCTCGAACTCGGAGGGACGCACGCTGCGGCTGCTGTCCACGATGAACACCAGGTCGGTGGGGCGCGTCTTGCAAAGCCCCGCCGCTGCACGTAGGGGGCGACAAAAAGCACAACTGCCATGTAGACACTCACACCTTTTTTTTTTTTTTTTACTCTCAAACGTCCTCATCGGCTTAGTTTTTTAGGTTTAGTTTTTTTGTTTGTATATTCAAATGGTGTGATCATTTAATGACGACGATGATAATGTATTAAAAAATATTAATTAATTAAACAATTATACAAATAAAAAAATGAATGCGTTTGAATGAAAAATGCTGAATTACTATTTCAATTTAATAAAAAAAAAACATGAATGTAAAAAAAACTAAGAATATAAATAAAAAGCTAAATAATTATTTTAAAAAAAAAGAAAAACAAAACAAAGTATTTACATAACATGAAAATAAAATAATGTAAAAATATGCATATAATACAAAATGATCAAAAAAATTAAAAGCTGAATTATTAGTTTTCATGAGTTGGCATGAAAACCAAAATTGAGACGAGGCAACCACTGTAAACAAATGAAAATACTAATAAATATGGAAAAATGGAATCAAATAAATAAGTAAAGACATAAAAAAGTAAATAAATAAAATGAATTAAGAACATCTAAAAAAAAAGTGTACTAAAACATGTATATATTTTTTTAAATCTACCAATTTACCAAATGACAGAGCGAATAAAAATGAAACAATAATTACAAAAATGTTCAAATCTAAATAAGTCAACTAAAATCAATTCAAAATAAACATACACAAATATTACAAAACTTTAATGTGAATTAAATGAGATCATTCCTAATGACATTTTTGGGCGATGGAGCTATAAATGAATAAAAAAAAATATGAATCTAATTTCAAAATTTAAATATCGAGTCAATCCAATGCAACGTGATGTATTTAGCACCCAACTCAAACCTCAATTGAACCCTCACCAATCTCCCTTCTCGCCCTTCACCTCTGTCCCTCCCTCCAGCTTTGACGCTACACCAAACGCTACGCCACACGACACACTATGCAGTAGCAGATTGTATCCACTGCTCGCACGACAACCTCACACGGCGCCATTTCCATCCCAAAAAACGCTTTTCAGCACGACTCGCTCACTTTCCTTCACAATTCGTCACTTTTTCGCTTGCTGCTTCTTAAACCCAAAAAGGATCCGCATTCCGTGCCGGCCGACGCTACTCACCCATGGCGGCGGCCGTGCGGAGGTCCACGGTGGCCTTGGCGCCCGTCAGGCACAGCATGAGCGCCAGGAGCAGCGACGGCGTCATGGCGGCAAGCGGCGGCGAGGGGACGGCGAGGGGACGACGTTGGAGTCGAGACGCAGAGAGACGCACGGACGCGCGCACCCGGGCCACAGTCAGAGTGAGACGGAGGGACCCTGAGCTGCAGGTTATCAATGCAAGTGCTTCACGCGCGCTCAGCCACCCGCCCCTACACACGCACACACACACGCGCACACACACACACGCACACACACACTCACACACACACACTTTTAGTTAGCCATGTTTGTGCCTGACAGAGGGAAATACCTGCTCTGGGAGGACCTAAAATGGTGGTCGGGGGAAAGACAAACACACCTAGGATGGACAGGTATGTGTGTGTGCTGGTACAGTACGTGTGTGTGTGTGTGTGTGTGTGTTGGGGGGTACAGGAGCAGCCGGGGTAAAGGCGCTCGGACCGGGCCAACTAAACACCAACATGAATTCCTCTTTTCTCCGCACGTTCCCAAAACACACGGAAGGAAGTCGCAGGGGACGAACGCGCACACACAGAACGCTCACTGTGCGTTACGGCACGTGTGTGTGTATGTGTGTGTGAGCACGCGTGTGTGTTTGAAGGTTTACAGCAGCACCTTGACTTACAAGTTGTATTTGTTCGCAGGACACTTGTATCATAAATCATCTTTCCGATGACTGATTGTGAAAGTCTGGAGGCGGTTTTTGCGTTGCATGGCGTCCCTCAGGGGTCTTTCCTTTGCCCACTTGTTTTTCACTTTATACTGGAAAACCAATGCAAACACGTTTTCTGTCTTTAAATAATCCATCGATTGATTGATCGTGACATTATAAAAAAGAAGAAGTACATTTTCATTAGAACCAACTTTTCTCTTGCACAACTGATACTGTTGACTTTTTGTCACTTTTTAATATACTTTATCCAAATAATGTTACAACATTTTGACGTCTGAAATGTGACTTTAGTCTTACAATGTCGCATTTTCTCTCTCTCAAAATATTGTTACATAATTAGTTATGTTCCATTACAACTTTCTTCTCATCTCTTATGACTTTTTATTATTCGCATTCCGATTAACATGACAACTTTTTGACCTCATAAAGTTTTAATATTTTTTTTAATCGTAATATTGTGACTTTTATTTGCATATGTTATTACCTTTTGAAAAAATTATAATATATATATATATATTTTTTTTAAATTATAAAATATGTTTTTTTGCATTATAATTTCTTAAGAAAAACACCTAAAAATATAAACTTTTTTTTTTTAATCCTAATATTATAACTTTAAAGAATTGGACAAATTAGCATAGGAAAAATAAATAAATATTATATATATACGATGTTACGCAAACTTAAGGGACAGCGTGTCCTGATCCAATATTAACACTTCGCATCACATTCAAAACCGCAGCATTTATGGAGCGCATAAACTTCAAATCCACTCAAAGTGTTTGCAAAGTCTCGTGCTGGCAAAAAAACACTTTTGAAAATCGCCACGCACAAAACTCACGAAAAAGGTGTTCATAACAAAGTTGCGAGGACGTCCCGGCGCTGCGGCGGCGGGTGGGCCCCCCGGCCGGGACCACCTGAGGGTGTCAACACAAGAGTGGGGAAAAAAAAAAACAGACTTTCATCAATACATTCACGTATACAGTATATGCACATCAATGGCGGCCACATACGCGGGAAACAGAGAGAGCTCTTTTTACCGACGACATCCCGCCCCACCCACACGGACGGCCACGCATTCCTCCAGCCTCCCCTTGCACACGCACACACGCACGTGCGCGCGCGCACACTCCATCCACACACAAGCCGCAATTGAGGATGCAAAGCGGGGAGTTGAGAGTACGTGAACATACGGCAAAAACAACATTAATACATATATATATATATATATAAATGTGTGTGTGTGTGTGCTGACAGGCCTGAGATGAAAGTTCCGAGGAGGTTCCTGGAAAAGGTGTGATGTGAGGGACGCGCCCCGCTTGGCTCCGGAAAAGGGAGACACAACGCGCGTGTTTGCAAACGTATGTAAACATAAATACGCACGTACAGTGCGGTTATGTAACACGCACACACACGGGAGCATCCGTCAGCAAAAGCAAGCCTGGAACGTGTCCTGATGGAGGGAAAAAAAAAAAAAAAAAAAAGAGTCTTCATGCGTTAGAAAGAGAGAAAGCAAACGGAAATGAATGCAACTTTTAATTAAGGCCTAAACGATGTGCGAGACCCCCTTGGGAAACTTTTAACGGATTTGCTTAGAACTTTTGATTTCCCTTTTGCGACATTTTCGGTAAATCTTTCAAAGGCGAGGAGGACTGATTTGAAGTTCCCTGTCATATAGCGGAAGATATAAAAAGTCTACACACCCCTATTAAAAGCCAACTGTTGGTGATTTTAGAAAATGGGGACACAAATAAATCATTTGTTAATTAAAACCTTTTTATGTGGGGCGAGTGATAAACTCTTGAATCATAATGCGAGGAAATTTTATATAATATAAAAAAAAAAAAGAAGCAATTATCTAACTCATAAAAAGCAATATTGTTAACGAATTTAAAATTAGGACTACTTAATAAGATATTTTATTGTTTTAATATTGTTCAAAAATATTTCTTGATAGTATTTACGACTGATCTCAAAAGTGTATCAGTTGTTTTTAACGTGGCGGCATCCCACAGGGGTCTATCTTATACCCACTTGTTATTTGTCCATTTTTTTTACCCAAAAACAAACAAAAACAGACACAAATAACATCTTAGTCGATAATTTTCCTGTCAGTTGCACATTTCGACAGAGAACATCAAACATAATAAGAGTGCGCTGCCAGCCGCGTCGCACGCAAACAAGTCGAAAAGCAAACTCACACGGCATGTATTCCGGCACGCTGTAAAAAAAAAAGGAAAAAAAAAAGATGGCCGCTATAATCTGCTCTCTGTATTTCCTTGCATAAACGCGCATCTGTTCTCGCTTTAATTGACATCTTCCGCCGCTGCGTCTATTTGTCGTATCTTTGGAACGCAGGCTGGAGCGTCGGCCAGCTTTGTTCCACGATGGACAACGACTGTGTGTGTGTGTGTGTGTGTGTGTGTGTGTGTGTGTGTGTGTGCGTGTGTGTGTAGTGATGCTGCGAAGATCCGGCCACAAACATAAATATTGAAACAAGTTTGCCTTTCTTTCAAATCTCTGTCAATGTTGATTTAGGGGGATTGGGGCGGAATGAAGCATCCCATACACACACATACACAAAAACACACATACGCAAAAACACACACACACACAAAAACACACACACTCGTACACATGCATACATTCAGGCCCTCCACCTGTATTCTATACTCTCTCTGTTCATAGCTGAGGAAGTGCATGGCAAAAAAAAAAAAAAGCTTAATTGCAGGCAGTGTCCTGTCCAAAGCACGGAGCCGGCACGTGCTCGCATAAAAAACCTGGGATTAGGCAGTGTATGAATAGGTCCTCTCACACACACACATTTACAAACACTCTCACGCTATACACACTCTCACTCATTCAACTACCACACGACACACATACACTCACTTAAAATTCACTAACACTCTCACATTCGCTCTTACACGAAAAACACACTCATTCACTAACACTGTTGCACACATACTCTCACACATTCACTCTCACACTACACATGCACTCACTTAAAATTCACTAACACTCTCACGTACGCTCTTACACGAAAACACTCATTCACTAACACTGTTGCACACATACTCTCACACATTCACTCTCACACAACACATACACTCACTTAAAATTTACTAACACTATCACATTCGCTCTCATACGAAAACACACTCATTCACTAACACTGTTGCACACACATACTCTCGCAGATCACTCTCACACCCACGGTCTCACACTCATATACTCTCTCTGTAACATGAACACATTCTAACACACACCTTTACAACACTTTACAGGATTCACTCTCATGCACACACACCCCTAGTCTCATTTACACACGCACTTGCTCTGGCATACTCTCTCACAGGCACCCTCTCTCACAAAAACTCTCTCACTCATGGACATTATCTCTAATCACTCTCACACAAACTCCTTGATGCTTACTCTCACACTGGCACACACTCAGCCACTCTTTCACAATTCTACACTTACTCTCTTCGTCAAGCACTCTCTCACACTAACTCACATTCACGTGCTTGCTCACACATGCACACACTCACACATTCATCCACATGAACACACACGCATCCTCTCAGACACTGGATTTCACTTGACTCTCACAATCACACTCTCATAAAAACATACTCTGTGTCACAGTCACTCTCCCACACCCATGTGCGTCGTACTCTCATGCGCACACTCACCCACTCTTGTCACACACACGCACAGCCTGAAGTGTTTCTGCCGCCAACAGCAACAAGGCGGGCAGCCAGCAAGCAGGAAAACGTGGAAGGCGAAAGAAGGAGCTTCATTAAAAGTGCAGCAGCAAAGTTACGTAAGTTGACATCCTGCGACTTGCGAGCACGACGGAGACGTGAGGAGGAAATGGAGGCCGACGTGCCTCCAGGTTGATGCGGAGATTATTGGAGAGGCTTCGCCAGTATGCTCGTGCCTTCATTCTGCCGTGACGGAGGCGGGCCCGTGGGCCACATAAGGCTCAACCGAGCATTTGAAGTCCTGCGATATTTAATTTAGCCATTTGCCCACGAAAGGTGGATCAAAATGTATTTCTATCCATGCATGTTTTATTCAATTATTATATCAATGTATTTGATAAAATAATGGTTATAATTATATTAATTATGACTAATAATAAAGAATATATTATTCCAATATTACTCCTTTTTTTTGGGGGGGGGGTGACTTTAAAAAGCAAGTGTGGACCATGAAAATGTGCCTGACATCCGTCATGTCAAGCATGTGGAACGAAATGGCGCCCTCTAGCGGGCAGACATCGCAAGTAAGCAAACACTTTAGGACAAGAGTGAGGAGAACACATTTTAGTTTGTTTGAGTATACATTATACAAGATGAACATTGGTGAGGCTTAAGTGGTCAATTCCCACTGAAGGCCACTTACAACAACCAAACACAAACATATTATTATTATTGATTATCCAGAACATCCCAACAGAAACTTTCAAAAGTGAGTGGGAGAGAAATCACAGTGGAAGTGACTGTTCATCACGACCGGGCTGTCACACTCAATCTTGACACAAGAGGGCGCCGCAGAGCCGCAAAGGGAGCCCAGGCTGGCCTGCGAGGGGAGCAGGGCCGCCGGCGCCGCCCCCTTTGGCGAGGGCAGCAGAGGTGACACCGCCGCCCCCTTTGCCGCCGTCCCGCTCTCTGCCCAGAGGCGGGAGGGCTGCAGGGTGGACACGGGCGGGAGGACGGTGGGGCCGACGTGCGTGTATGTGCGTTGGAAGCACGCGGGCATACCGGCAGAGGACGCCGGCATCTGGAGGTCCTGAGCGGGGGCGGCGAATCCGGCGGCGGGGTAATTGGGAGCCAGCTGGCGAACGCTAGGCTGGGCGTACCAAGGGTACGACTGGTAGGTCGCCATGCCACCTGCATGCAAACACACGGAAATCCATAGCTGGGTCGGCTCCATCGACCGGTTCCATTTATCCCAGCGTTCAATGACGGCGTTTTTGTAAAAGGCGCTCACCACATTTTATTGCCGCAGGGTGTGTACGGGACCAAAATAAGCGCATTTGAAATAAAGTGACAGGGAACCAACCAACCCTGTGGCAAAAAACTGCAAATAATTGACATCCCCCACAAAAAGGGGGTTGTAGTTGCACAGAGATGCCACAAGATGGCAGCCAAGCACTTCAAACTGAGAGGATCATAAAGCATCAACACCATACATCTATGGAGGACTAAAACTGCCAAAATTAAAGATAAAAATAAACGAATACAAGTGAAAATAAAACTGGATATAAAATAATCAAACACAAAAAATAAATAGAAATGGAATTAAAAACAAAAAAAACATGCATACATCCGTAAATAATTATATAAAAGTAAAAATAAATACCAAAATTCAAAAATGTTATACAAAAAATTTATATAAATGGAAATAAAAACAACAACAAAAATATATATGCATAAATAAAAGCAAAAATAAACACAAAAATTCAAAACGAGATCCAAAAATAAATGTGGAAATAAATACAAAAAAATAATATCTAAATTATATATATTTATAATATAAATTTATTTTTACTTTCTTTATTTATGGATATATATATATATATATATATATATATATATATATATATATATAAATATTTATATATATTTTGGTTGTTTTTAATTCCATTTATGATTTTTTTGTATGACATTTTTCATATGTGTTTTTATTTTCACTTTTATTTATTTATTTATTTGAAATTTGGGCATTTTTGGTCCTCCATATTCATCTCGCATGGACACAAATCGCAAACTGATGTTGTGCCAATTAAATGAACCAATAACAAAAAGTTCCCATCAGACGGCGCCAACATTTTCCAACTTGGACGTGAGCACAAAAACAGCAAATAAACAGTGACGAGCGGCTAAAACGCTGCTGATAAAAAATTGTGAATATGCAAATGCTGTTGGTGGAAAGACACTCACTGTGGTTGGTGGGCTGCAGCCGATTCTGCCCCCCGCCCTGCGACTGCACGTAGGCGTGGCCCGCGGTGGAGTTCCCCGCAGGGCCAAAGTTGAAGTAGGAAGTGGCGTCCGGGTTGGGGGTGAGGTAGCGGGAGGGGTCGAGGAAGGCGATGCTGGAGGGCAAGGTTGTGGTGGGCGGAGCTTGGAACTGCTGCGGCGGCGGCGGCGGGTGCCCGGCGGCGTACGACGTCTGCAGCTGGAAGGTCAGCTGAGCGCTGCTCTGATGGCCCGACGGCACAAGATAGTCCAGATTGTCGCCAAAGTCGAACACAGAACTGACAAGCACATGCAGAAAACTTCGAATATTCACTCCAGAAAATACTCACTGCACAAACAACACCTTTGCTAAGACAGTATTGATCTGTTCTGATTGACACTCGATCAGCATTTCTATTGGGTGATTATTTGTTGTTTACTAAGCAAAATGAAGAAATAATCATGTTGTATGGTTTATGATGATTATCATCAATGCGTGTTTTTGATTCACATTGTCACGTTAAAAAAAATATATTTTTACATTTTCATGTAATTGTATTACAGTAAGTTATTACTGTACAAAATAAAAGAATATAAAATCATATATTATAAATTATTATAATTACACTATTTTTTAAAAAATATATAAAATTATTTTAAAGTATTAATTAAAAAATGTTAAGTATTTATTTTATAATTATAACAAGAATTAATTAATAATTTGCAAAAAATATTATAAAGGTAATTTAATATTTATTTTTTTACTTTTTTTACTGACTTTCTATCATTCAAATAATAGTCTCATAATGTTTTGTAAATCTTTAAATTCAGATTTTTATCATTTAAAAAATAATATATACTGAGAGTGATCAAATATATTTTAAAAATAAAAGTTTAATGCCAGCAAAGTATTACATTAATAAAGTTTTAATCAAAAAGGTCATATTAATTTTATTTTCAATTTGCTGAATGCTTGGTATAAAAATATATTTGGAAAAATTATTCTCACAACTTTTTAAAATGGATATTTTATGTATTTCAAATATTAATATTTGTTTATAATTTACAAAATAAATAAATGCAGCTCTGAAAAAAACTAAAATAAATATAGGACTTTTTATTTTATTTTTTTTTCCATTTCCTGCAAATAAATGATATGAATGACATTATTTGTGTTTGGAATTGTTGACATTTCTTGTCAATAATTTACAATGTATAAAATAACCGAATCAGAGAAACTGACCAGATGAAATGGCTTCGGTGTACCTAATGAAGTGTCCGGTGAGTGTGCTGGCTTTACATGCATTCCGCTGACCTGGCGTCGACCTGCAGGGGTTGGCTGTCGCGCTCGCCCAAGGCGGCTGCGTCGTCCACGAAGAGACGCGGCGGCGGCGGCAGCGGCGGCGGGAGCAGGGGGGCGCTGAGGTTGTAGGCGGCGGCGGCGAGGAGGGGGAGGCTGACTCGCCTCACGGGGGGAGGGCTGCGCATGGGGCGGGGGAGGAAGGCGGGCTGCTCTCTCACCCTGGACTGACCTTGGAGATGAAAGGCACAGATTAAACGGCGACATGAAAGCCAGCACGGCTCATTTGGACGCCTCCATGATATACTCGGCGGCCATTATCGTATTCTATAGGCTTGCATTGCATCACAATAACAAACATACTGTAACTACAATATGGTTTATTTGCCTGCTTTTCAACATAATTTGACTTTTAGGGCAAAAATAATGACTTGATGTTCTAACAGTTATAAAAATCCGTTGAGCAGAATATTAAGTACACATGCAGCGTCTAATGACAGCCAATAGAAATTCCGCCAAATGATATTATTTTCAATGTTTTCAAATGTAATTATTATTGATGTATGGATGCTTGATTTTGATTCAAAAAGGTATGAAATAAATAATTATTCATCATCTAATACGGTGGCGCAAATCCCTCTTTTCTCATTGAAGTGAATGGAAATCTTGAGCCGCATGTGGGCGCCTTGACCACCAGGAGGCAGTATAACATAGACACGCAAACAAATCGGACTTTCACAACTGACCAAATAAGATGCAGTGAAATGACATGCAATTGTTTTTTTGCCAGTCTTGTTGAATGGCATGCGCGCCGTTCTGCATTGTGTGTTAGCATTACGCTAGCAAAAGCAAAACTGTGCTAGCATCTTATACTCAAGATGAGAGTAAACTTCATCGAGGGCGAGAACCTGGATGAGGGGCCACCAGTTGGCTGAAGGAGGGCAAAGTGTGTGCGGCCTGTGTGGAGAAAGCTGGCGCAGGCGGCGCCGTTAGCACAGGCTCCAACGTTGGCATCATGGCGCCAAAGTGTCCGGAGAACGCAGGCGCCACATTGCTGAAAAGCGGACACGGGGGGGGGGGGGGGGTCATTTAGTGAAGTGCAGTCCCCGTGGATGAAAACGCGGCCCGCGCCTGCTCACCTGCTGACGGTGGCGGCCATCTTGGGCACCGTGTGGTGGGTTTGGGAGCGAACGGGGCTCCACTTGGCTCTGCTTCGCTGCGGTTGGGCTTTGGATGACACCAAGCACTCGGTTTTGCGCCACTTGGCGCGCCGGTTCTGAAACCACACCTGACACGACACAACCAAAGGTCAACCACAAGAAACGCAAAATTAATCCATTATGCATTGCTTGCCTTTTCACTTTGAAAGAGTCAAAAGACAGCAGAATGCGTTAAAAGCGATTGCATTTTAAGGGGGGTTCAATTCTTTCAAGGCCACTTGGTCTTTGTATCAACCCAGTCTTTTATTCTTGAAAAATGGGGGGGGGCAGAACAGGACAGGACAAGAGGACAGGACAGAAGGGTTAAGAACAGCAGGACAAGATCAGACCAGACAAGATTGGATCAGATAAGGCAGGACAAGGCAAGGAAGGAACCAGATAAGACAAAAAACAAAAACAAAACAAGGACAAAACCGACCCAGATGGAACAGGACTGGCCCAGACAAGATGAGACCAGACATGACATGGTCAATACAAGGACAAACAACAACAAGAATGGACCAGACAAGACAAGACAAGACCAGGAAGATCTAAACAGGACAAGACAAGTTAAGACTCAGACAGGACACGACCAGACTAGCTTAGAAGAGACAAAGACCAGACCAGCAGACAATAAAATGACAGGACAAGACCAGCAAAGACTGGACCAGACCAGACCATTAAAGACTGGACAAGACGAGAAGAATAAAAACTGGACCAGACCAAACCAGACTAATAAAGATCGAACAAGACAAAACAATGACTGGACTTGAACCGCACCAGACAAGACAAGGACAAGACAAAACCCCACCAGGTCAGACCAGACTGGACAAAACAAGGACCATACCAATCAAGACAAGTTGAGACCCAGACAGGACAAGACCACACAGATCAAAGCAGAAAGGTGAAGGACCGGACAAGAAGATGACAAGACAGGACAAAGCGAGATAAGAACAAGACACAACCAGAAAAGACGAAGCGGGCCAGAAGAGACCTGACACAGACACGAGACAAGCAAACAGAACCAAACAAGGCGAGGACTGGCCTGGGACAGACCTGACAAGGCTTGGACAGGACACAAAATACGAAGAGACAAGATGAGGCGGGCACACCATAATCCGTTGAGGTGTGACGCCGACGGACGCGGCGATCACTTTCCTCTTTTCTGCGTCGGGGTAGTGGTCCTCCTGGAAGAAGGCGTCCAAGCACTCCAGTTGCTCTGCACGCACATTCGAACACGAGACGGACGTGACACACAAAGAACGAAACACAAACACCAACGAGCCAAAGGACATGACGCGGGTCTCACGGGTGCTATAAAGCGTCCTGGCCTTCTTCTTGGGTGGCGGCACCGGGTAGGCCTGCACGCGATCCAGCTCCGGGACTTGTGGGACGACGTGGGCGGCCGGGGCCGGGGCCGGGGCGGGGGCGGGGCCATCGCCTCCGCAGCAGGAGCGGCTGCAGGAGCGCGTGGAGCGTCGGGTGGAGTACACCTGAGTGACCTCAGCGATGACACAGACAACAACAATGAGCACATCGCGTGACACGGCAAGAAGGCCAAAGTGGGTCATCGCTCGCAAATTGACAAAATGAGTCTCAAATGGAGACAAAATGGAAGTCAAGACTTTTTTTGTGGGTAGGCAAATTTCATGTGAAAATGGTTTCAGGTGTTATATTTCCTTTTCTAGAATGAGCAAATGAGCCGAAAATGGCTGCATGAAAACAAAATGGCAGACTTGCGTCTTGTGTTTACGTTTGAAGTGCAAAATGGCGTCGTTTCGTGTCACCTCTTGCGGCTCCAAGCTGTGCTGGGACACCGTTTGTGGCAAACTGGGGCTGGGCGGCCTCGTGCTCGGGTCGGGGTTCCGGGACGAGTCCACCGCGGGTACGGGGGAGGCGGGGCCGCACAGACCCGGATGGCCAAAGCCAAGGCAGATGGTCTCGGACAGGTCGCAGGTGCTCATGAGCTGGACGGGGGGCTCCGTCAGAGCCGCGTTCTCCTCGGAGCGCGTGGGTCCCGCTTCGGGACTCTCCCGGTCTGCGTTTCGGGCTTTTTTGCTGGCCTCCTCTTCCTCGGGCACGTCTTGAACGGCTTCGCCTTCCTTCCCTCCATCTTTTTCGTCCTCTTCCTCACCTTCCTCGTCCGTCTTCTTCCTCTTCTGGCTGTCTTGAATTTCCAGCTCCTCACAGAAGAGACTCTGACTGCCTGCGATAAAGACGTGCGAGGAAACACCCAACAGGCGTTTACATCATTAACTCACTTGAACCCAAAAACGTATAAACACGTTTTTTTAATACTCTGTCCCGCACTCCCAAAAGCGCATTTATGCCTCTTTTCTTTTTTTAAAATGCTAAAGCATACAGAAGGCTTTCATGCAGCTTCTGACCTGAAGAGAATGAGTTATTTAAAAAAAAAAAAAAAAAAAAACGTCCAGCAGGTGGCAGCAGAGTATAAGAGATCAGCCATGTTGGCACAAGCTTTTTTTTGCCAGTGTTTTCAACAGGTTTGTGAATAATGATGAAACTTAGCTAAATGCTATTGCTAATTGGTGCAAAACAGAAACAGATACAAATATATAGAATTTTTCTGATGGAAAAAAAACCCTCCAAAACTTTAAAAGGTTTCAAATCTCAACTGATGTGCTTACCTGCGATTGGAATGGACTTTCTAGTGATCTTTAAACAGTTCCTGAAAGTTTGGGATCAATATCGTTTTGCTAAGGTACTGTTGGACATTTGAAAGATGCCCAAAACTTTAAAGCCATTTTTCTCAAAACACTTGCCAACATTAAAATTGCTGTAACTTTGTGACTTTTTGAGGTACGCCCATCAAGTGTAGAATTTGAATACATGAATATCTATTTTTTTTTTTTTTTGGACCCATAAGGGCCAGAGTTGGTTATGACGTCATGACATGTAAAATGTGTGAGTTAATAATGTTTCATTTTACTTTAAAGTATAACACTGGCTGCTTTCTAACATATCTAAAATATTCGATTTTTTAATATTTATTTATGAAATTGACTTTCACGTCAGATTTGCTAGGCTACAATTACTTTTCTCTCCATGAGCCAATATTAAGAATGCAGCAAACCAGCTGAATAAAGTTACTAAAACTTTCAGTGGACATTATGGGACATGTTGACGAAACTCTGATAAAATATTTCTAAATATATAAGACGAAAGAAATTAAAGTAGAGGGACTTCATTAATTAAGTGTCCCAGGTGTCCATCCACCTGAGCGTTAATTTTTAGCTCTGCCGTGCTAGCCACCACCATCTGCCCCCCCCCCCCCCCCCCCCCCCCACCCCTCCCCGACTCTTACCACAAGGTCGCCGGAGTTAATGAGATACTTTTGGGCTCCTTCAGAGCGCCTACCTGGGGCCCTGGAGCCCCGCGAGAAAAGAGATTAGAAACTTTTCTCTTTCTTTTTTTTTAAAGTGTTGAAGAAATGACGAAGCGAGTCGACGCGATTCGCTACTCAATGAGCGAGTCTGCTGCTAATAATACTAAGTGAACTAATAAGTGACAGTTAAAGATGTTTTACCAAATGGTTGGCTTGGCTCTTCATCCATTTCTTTCCCGAGTTACTAAGAGCAAATCACTCAAGGGCCGCAGCGCTTGACAAGGCGTGTCGATGATATGATTGAACGATTGGCCGCTTGATTGGGGAAGGTCTGCGACAGGTCACGTGTGGCGTGGCAGCCAATCACCGAGGGAGAAGGAACGCCGTTGATTGCGAACACGCGCCTTGATTACTTTCGTATAACAACAATAATAAGGCACACAACTGATGCGCAATGTCGATTTAGCGTCACGGATTTTAACGGGTGCGTTGCAACGTGGCTGCTAATTGCTGCGCAAACATAATGAGCCGCTTAAACGCACGTCTTGTCACACCGATTTGCTAATGAGGGGGCTGATGATGTACGTGTAGTTCCACAATCGGCCGCCAAGTGGCGTGCTTACGTGAATCTGCATTTCTGTGGACTCAACATCATCACTCAAAACGCAACAGTGTGCTGATACATATTTGCAGTCATGTCACGTATCTGACAAAATGTGCACTTGAATTTGACTATGGTTTGTAAACCGCGACTAGAGATGAACTCGAATACCACAAGCTGACTTAAAAAAAAAAAGTACTTAATTGGCGTTTTAAAGCAAAAACACTGGCGTGTGTTTTTGTTTCTTGTCGCAGCGGCCAAAGAAACGTTTGGAAGTTGTTGGAAATGGCAAACAAAAAACTGATTTAAAATTTGATGTCAGCTAAGTTGGCCCTGTACTCATTCAAAATCAATAAGGTTCTTGCCTCGAGATTAAATAAGTCCCTGTAATTAGCAACAAAACGTAGACGAAGGTAGTGGGACAAAAATAAATAAAATAATAATAGTAATAATGAACAAAAGCGTTGAAACAGTAGGTGAAAATGAACAAAATTGATGGGACAGAAAGTGTTTCCAATGGACAAAAGTCTTTGGACGAGTGGCAGCCACATCGACGGGAAGAAGACATGGACAAAAATGTTGGAACGGGAACTCAAAATGGCCAGAAGTATTGGGACGCGTGGACATCAAGTCCACAGGAAGTGAAGATGGCCAAAAATATTGGCACATGAAGTAGGAACAAGAAATGTACAACAACAAAAGTGTTTATATTGAGACAGGCGGCCTTCACTTCTGCAGGGAGTGGAAAGGGTCCGAAATGCTGGGGACAGGAAGTAAAAAGTGACAAAAAATAACAGAGACAATCAAGCAAGAGACGAGATTTTATTGTATTTTTTTTTTTAGCCAATCAGGTCTTTTATTTGTAACCAGATTAGTGACAGGGCGACAGTGACGCGAAGGGTCGAACCCCCGCACACTCACGCAGCCAATGACTCGAAGAACTCAGCCTTAAAAAAATGCAAATGTATAAAAAACAGGAATGAGAACAGCAAACGTAGAAGTCGTGTCGCCTCGGTCGGCCTCACGCGCACTCGCACTCGGCTAAACACACACACGCGCACACGCACACACACACACACACACTTTGGGTCACTTTAGAAAAGACATGTGTTAACATCATCCCCGCTTGTGCGCAAGCGCCGTGTGGAGCGACACGCTCGCCATGTTGCGTGTGCGTGCGTGCGTGAGAGAGACATTCACTTGTGAGCAAGCAAACACACACACACACACACACACACACACACACACACACCAGTCAGTGCACACTATATTCAACTGTGAAATACCCGGGTGAAACACACACACACACACACGCAAAATACACACACTTCCAAGTGTCGGGTTCAAATGAGGTGCTCTCACACACGCACACAAGTGGCAGGTAGAGACACGTACACACACACAGAAATCTCTCACACACACACTTGTGTTAGGTTGAGATGAGGTGTTCGTACGCACATCTCTCATGACATCTTTCTCACACAAGTCCAGATACACATCTCACACATCTCCCTCTCACACTAATTTATTTCAAATCTCTCTCTCGCTTGGTAACATCCCCCCCCACACACACAAATCTCATACATTTTACTCACACATTTACCTCTCTCACATACATACCTCTCACACCCACA
The DNA here is from genome assembly GCF_051991255.1 of Vanacampus margaritifer. Taxonomy (NCBI): domain Eukaryota; kingdom Metazoa; phylum Chordata; class Actinopteri; order Syngnathiformes; family Syngnathidae; genus Vanacampus; species Vanacampus margaritifer. The sequence goes on along the minus strand of NC_135448.1, from coordinate 19,202,979 downwards.
CTTTTTCTCCCGACATACATCCTTCACATTTTCTCTTTCGCATGGGCAGATTTCTCACACACACAAACCTCTTATGCACTTATTCTCACACATATTTTTCTCTCACAAACTGTCTCTCTCTCAACATCCCCCCCCCCCCCCCACACGTCATACATTTTACACCCACATATTTACCTCTCTCACACACACTTCTCTTTTTCTCTGACATACATCCCTCACATTTCTCTCTCGCTCGGGCAGATTTCTCGCACACACAAACCTCATACAATTACTCAAACACATTCCTCTCACATCTTTTGCTCTCTCACACATACACTTTTCTTTTTGACAAGCAATCCTCTCATTTGGACATATTTCTCTCACACATACACACACACACACCTCTCCTACATTTCACTCACATGCATTTTCTCTCTCACACATTCACCTCTCTCAGCGCTATAGCATACCTATCACCTCTTTGTCTAACACACACACACACATCTCTCTCTCTTTCACACACATTTATCACACGCGCAAGTATCATTTTCAGATGAGCTGTTCACGCGCACACACACACACCAGTGAACCAAGTGTCACCTGTCTGTGGAAGAGCGTGAGAATTGCTGGAGGAGGCTAACACACACACACGCGCACACACACACACAAATATAGTTTGGACTCCCATGCATGTTTTTTGTTTGTTTTCGTTTTTATCTACAGTACTGAGTATAAGAAGCTACTAGCCCAGTCGCACTGGCGTGGTTACAATCTCTTAGATAGAAGCCCCCCCCAACCCCCCCCACCTCCAAAACCCAAACCTGCCCCCCCCCTCCCCAACTTCCTCCTTTTCCTCCTCCTGTGCAGGTAAATGAAAGTCATGCAAATGCGACGGGTGAGGGTGGCACGGGTGCAAACCGAGCGGCAACTGATGGCTAAAATCAATCGATTAAAAAAAAAAAAAAAAAAACGGGCTGATGGAGAGAGAGAGCCTCGACTGTCTGATTCATCCACAGTATTGCATTACACGCGTGCGTGTGCGTGTGTGTATGTGTGTGCGCGGGTGTGTAAAATGTCGGGACAGGAAGTAGAACATTAACAAAAAGTATTGGGAAGTGAATTGGACATGGTCGACATGGGCAAAAAATGTTGCGTAAAGGAAGTCAAAATGGACAAAAATATTGGGACACATGGTCATTGCCCCAACAGGAAGTAAAAAAAAAAAAGGAGCAAAATATTGGGACAGGAAATGAAAAAAACAACAACAAAAAAAACATTGGGCTACTATATGAAGAAGGGCAAAAATATTAGGGCCATAAGTAAAAACTGAAGTTGTGTGTGCGCGTGTGAGACGAGAGCACAGCCCATCGAAAGTGATGACAGATAAATTAAAGAAAAAAAAAAAAGTTATTTATGATTAGTGATGCCAGAAAAGGAAAATGCTGATATTTACATATAAACTTTTTGTTTTAAACAGCTAAATACACATCCTCTTGTTTAAGTATTATTATCAATACAGCATTGTTATTATTATTATTATTATTATAATAATTCAACCATCCAGGCCAAAACATTGATGTACATATTGTGGATTATTAGGAGCCGTCACTCGTCTTTGTACAGCAACGAGACTTGCCGCCTTCTGATTGGCCGAGCACAGAGCGAGCGGTCGCAGCCACCTGTGAGTGTGTGCGTGTGTGCGTGCGCGCGCGCGTGTGTGCGTGCGTGTCATGGGAAGGACGGAAGGCACCGGCAAGACCTTTCCTTTCGACCTCAGGCTCTATGCGACCAATCAGATTCCCGTTGGTTTTTGGCGAGGAATTTTTCGTACCCTGCCTCGTCTCTTCCTCTCCTCTCTCACTTTTGGCTTTTGCGCTAAAAACTCAAGGGTAGTTTTTTTTTTTCTTTTTTTCCTTTTCTTTAGACGCCGTCACACACAAACGTGTTTCGCTTTGATGTTTTCTTACAAAATAATCATATCGTCGTCACATACAGAACAAGAGAATATTAATAACATTGAAAAAAAAAAAAGTGAGTTTTTTTTTCTTCTTTTTTTCCCCCCCCAAGAATATTTTTCCTTTGTTTTTTTTTTGTCCTTTTTTCCACACTTTCATTGAAAAGAAAGTTCCAAGTCCGCAAAAAAAGGCGCTCTCGTGGTTGTGGGACGAGAGGAAGGGTTGTAAAAGCGATGTGGAGGAAGAGGAGGTTTGGCGTCATGTTGGTGCTGGTGGCGGCGGCGGCGGGTCGGTCGGCGGGTCGGTCGGCGGGTCGGTCAGCGGGTTACGCGTAAAACTCCTCCTGCTTGTCCGGCTTCTGGTACGTGACGGTGGCCTGCTTGGGCTCCTCCAGCGTGTAGCTGCCCTCGTCCTTCTTCTTCATGCGGTACACCAGCAGCATGACCAGGAAGGCGGCGAAGAGGGCGCCCACCACGCCGCCCACGATCACCGCTGATGGGGAAACACACACAAGGGGGGGGAAGGGGGCGGGCATTTTAGTCTCGAAGGGTCATGTGACTTGGGGAACACATTGCATTCGTTCCAATGACGTTTTGGGACAGGAAATGAAAATGCTTTCTGTAAGTGTCATGGCCGCCTGTCCCAATATTGATGTCCGTTTCTATTCCCTGAACAAATAGTTTCACTTCTTGTCCTAAAACGTGAACATTTTCACTTTTTTTCCTGAATATTTTTGTCCATTAAAGTGTCGGTGTGATGGCCAGGTGTCCCAACACTTCAGTTCATTTCACCTTCCTGTCCCAATATTTGGGGTCCATTTTTACTTCCTGCTCTAATATTTGGTCCAGTTTCATTTTCTGTCTCAATACTTTCATCCATTCTCACGACAAGTCCCAATATTTTTACTTCCTGTGTGTAATGATCATATGTGTCAATACTTTTGTCCATTTTTACTCCCTGTCTCGCTGTCCATTTTCACTTCCTGTTTCCATAGATTTTTCTCCATTTTGACTTCCTGTCCCAATACTTTTGTCCACGTTCACTCCGTCTCAATACTTTTGTCCACTTTCACTCCGTCTCAATACTTTTGTCCAGTTTTACTTCGTCTCAATATTTTTGTCCACTTTTACTCCGTCTCAATATTTTTCTCCATTTTGACTTCATGTCCCAATACTTTTGTCCACGTTCACTCTGTCTCAATACTTTTGTCCACTTTCACTCCGTCTCAATACTTTTGTCCAGTTTTACTTCGTCTCAATATTTTTGTCCACTTTTACTCCGTCTCAATATTTTTCTCCATTTTGACTTCATGTCCCAATACTTTTGTCCACGTTCACTCTGTCTCAATACTTTTGTCCACTTTTACTCCATCTCAATATTTTTGTCCACTTTTACTCCGTCTCAATACTTTTGTCCACTTTTACTCCATCTCAATACTTTTGTCCACTTTTACTCCGTCTCAATACTTCTGTCCACTTTCACTCCGTCTCAATACTTTTGTCCACTTTTACTCCGTCTCAATACTTTTGTCCACTTTTACTCCGTCTCAATATTTTTCTCCATTTTGACTTCATGTCCCAATACTTTTGTCCACATTCACTCTGTCTCAATACTTTTGTCCACTTTTACTCCGTCTCAATACTTTTGTCCACTTTCACTCCGTCTCAATACTTTTGTCCACTTTCACTCCGTCTCAATACTTTTGTCCACTTTTACTCCGTCTCAATACTTTTGTCCACTTTCACTCCGTCTCAATACTTTTGTCCAGTTTTACTCCCTGTCTCGCTGTCCATTTTCACTTCCTGTTTCCATAGATTTTTCTCCATTTTGACTTCCTGTCCCAATACTTTTGTCCACGTTCACTCCGTCTCAATACTTTTGTCCACTTTCACTCCGTCTCAATACTTTTGTCCAGTTTTACTCCGTCTCAATATTTTTCTCCATTTTGACTTCATGTCCCAATACTTTTGTCCACGTTCACTCTGTCTCAATACTTTTGTCCACTTTCACTCCGTCTCAATACTTTTGTCCAGTTTTACTTCGTCTCAATATTTTTGTCCACTTTTACTCCGTCTCAATATTTTTCTCCATTTTGACTTCATGTCCCAATACTTTTGTCCACGTTCACTCTGTCTCAATACTTTTGTCCACTTTTACTCCATCTCAATATTTTTGTCCACTTTTACTCCGTCTCAATACTTTTGTCCACTTTTACTCCATCTCAATACTTTTGTCCACTTTTACTCCGTCTCAATACTTCTGTCCACTTTCACTCCGTCTCAATACTTTTGTCCACTTTTACTCCGTCTCAATACTTTTGTCCACTTTTACTCCGTCTCAATATTTTTCTCCATTTTGACTTCATGTCCCAATACTTTTGTCCACATTCACTCTGTCTCAATACTTTTGTCCACTTTTACTCCGTCTCAATACTTTTGTCCACTTTCACTCCGTCTCAATACTTTTGTCCACTTTCACTCCGTCTCAATACTTTTGTCCAGTTTTACTCCCTGTCTCGCTGTCCATTTTCACTTCCTGTTTCCATAGATTTTTCTCCATTTTGACTTCCTGTCCCAATACTTTTGTCCACGTTCACTCCGTCTCAATACTTTTGTCCACTTTCACTCCGTCTCAATACTTTTGTCCAGTTTTACTCCGTCTCAATATTTTTCTCCATTTTGACTTCATGTCCCAATACTTTTGTCCACGTTCACTCTGTCTCAATACTTTTGTCCACTTTCACTCCGTCTCAATACTTTTGTCCAGTTTTACTTCGTCTCAATATTTTTGTCCACTTTTACTCCGTCTCAATATTTTTCTCCATTTTGACTTCATGTCCCAATACTTTTGTCCACGTTCACTCTGTCTCAATACTTTTGTCCACTTTTACTCCATCTCAATATTTTTGTCCACTTTTACTCCGTCTCAATACTTTTGTCCACTTTTACTCCATCTCAATACTTTTGTCCACTTTTACTCCGTCTCAATACTTCTGTCCACTTTCACTCCGTCTCAATACTTTTGTCCACTTTTACTCCGTCTCAATACTTTTGTCCACTTTTACTCCGTCTCAATATTTTTCTCCATTTTGACTTCATGTCCCAATACTTTTGTCCACATTCACTCTGTCTCAATACTTTTGTCCACTTTTACTCCGTCTCAATACTTTTGTCCACTTTCACTCCGTCTCAATACTTTTGTCCACTTTCACTCCGTCTCAATACTTTTGTCCACTTTCACTCCGTCTCAATACTTTTGTCCACTCTTACTCCGTCTCAATACTTTTGTCCATTTTGACTTCATGTCCCCATTAAATATTTCAATCAATCAATTTTCACTCCTTGTCTCAATATTTTTGTCTATTCAGGAAACGAAAATGAACCAAAATACTGTGACAGGTCGTGAAAATGAGCAAAAGTATTGGGACACAAGGTGGTCATACCTCCAGCAAGTGAAAATGGACAAAAAATGTTGTGAGAGGAAGTGAAAAGGGAGCCAAATGCGCCGCAGCTCTTGCGGGAACGCTTGACTTGCATGTGATCTGCTAACATGAGCTCGTCTATTAGCTGAGGAAACGACGTTAAACTAATTGGTTCCACGATAAAAGAGAAAAGCCTCTTTGTCTGGAACTTTTGCTTGGGCTCAGCACGTGGGTGGGGTTTGTTGCAAGATGGCCGTCACGCCGTGCACCAGCTGGGCCTTCAAACTGATTTTTTATTTTTTTTTTTAATAAGCAGATAATTGAAGATTTGTCAACGAGGGCGGACTTCTGCATGTTGTACCACCACAAGGATAGGACGACTGCTAACTTCTGTATTCCTAACAAACACAAGGACACGCACACGCACACGCACACACACAGACTAGTCTAGCCTGACGTCTGTCGCCTCCTGCTCTTTACCAGTGACCAGGAAATCAGCAAAAACCACAGCCAGCAGTCCAGCAATCAGAATGGCTGGAAGAGACAGAGAGGTCAGACCACTTGCAATCTTCTCGGCTACCAGGCGTCAAAACCTCTTTGGGAGACGAGGGAGGGGGGGGTTTTCGAGACAGGCGGGAAGTGGAAATGGGAGCCTTCAAAGCCACGTTTGGTTCGAGCGTTCCACTTCGGTTCGATTTGGAAGGTCACGGCGAGGGCAACATTGGAGGTCACATTGGATTCCATAAGCGTTATTAGTTGTTCAATGAGGAAATGTGTTCCATTAAGTCACATGTGAATTTCATTCTTTGCTATTTGTCTAGCTAGAATACATGTTCCAAAACGGCAACAATTGGACAAAAACACTAAGACGACATGTCATGGCTTCTTGAGACAATTTTGTGGGTCTACTGGATGTCATGTTGCCAATTGAAATTGTCTTCGGGGGCTGAATTTGGAAAAAGGTTCACCAATGGAGACCTGGAAGGAAAAGTGGAAACGGGCTAAATGGGTTCCAGAGACGACACCAACCTATCAAGACTTCCTTCCTTTCCAGGATGTTCTTCTGCGGCAGCTGCGCGGCCGAGCTGCCGCCGTCCACCGTGTTGCCGGCCAGGTCGGGATCCTCCGGCGCCGAGCCGCGGCCGAGGTCGTTGCGCTGGTCGTCGCGGATCTCAAAGTCCCCGCTGGGCCCGGCGGCGCCGGCGGCGAGATCGTTGTTGCCCTCGTCCGCGCGTGCCTGCCGACAGGAAGTGGACGTTAGGATGCGATTGCGTGGATCGCAACTTTGCGCCGGGGGACGCCGAGTCCCTTTGTGTTCCCATCCGTGGAAAGTTTTTAAACTTGAACAAATACAATGAAATTAGCATCCAACTTTTCGCTTATTAAATAACAAAGGCAAGAAAATGCTTACAATTTAGCATCTGTCTCATATCATTATGATTGGGACTTTTTTGGGGCGAATTCCCTTGTAAGAGTTAGTCGGGACATCAAAGCAAAATGGCCGACTTCCTGTTCAATTTTGTCTTTTTTTTAAAAATTTATTTACTTTTTGAATCCTTTAAATCTTTGGTTCTCAACCGATTATTTTGGCATTTGTGAAAACCGAGTACTGTGCCATCATTGACAGATTTATTAAAATTTGGAACTTTATTTGTATTTATGTGGTTTCTTGATAATAATAATAATAAAAAAAAAATATTCATTTAATTATAGATATAAAATTATCATCAACCTAAAGTGTCATCTAAGGCTGTGTTCTCAAAAAGAAATTTAGAATTTTAAATAAAGTTTTCAAGTGATTCTCGGTGGCATATGACAAATTGGGTCAAACCCTTCCGGTATGCGGGACATGCTGGGTTTTTAAGACACTGAAATTGAAGAGCCCTTCTGAATAGAACATTAATTTTATGAAGATATATTTTTTTGAAATACTGACGTATACTTTTTAAAATATATTTTAAAATCTCACGCACCCCCATTTGAGAACCACAATCACAATCAAACTCAGATTGTAAATTAGAAAGAAAAAAAAAAATCGGATCAGGAATGTACGAAAGCGTCTGAGGAACGAACCCAGGTCCGAAATGGAACGTCAAGTCAGCCATTTTGCTTTGAAGTGGACAAAATTCCAGCTTTCCGACTTGAGAATCCCCTCAAACGAGCTTCCCCTAACGCGCAAAACATTTCAGCCGACGTTGCGTAACGCAAGCGGACCACGGCGTGACTTTTCCGATCATTTTCGAGGATTCGCCGAGAACGAGCGGGCGCTGACTGGCTCGCTGGCTCGCTGGCTCGCTGGCTCGTTCGGGCCCGCTGACGGCTGCTCGCAGCTTTCGTGTTGTTTGTTGCCATTCCAGATTGGAAGGGCAAAATAAACGCCTTTGTTCTATTAATGTAACATTTTTGCAAAAGCGGTTCTGACAACAAAGACATTTTGCATTACACTCACACACAAAGAGGAGCACCCCCCCCCCCACCCCAAAAAAAAAAAATCAATGCTGTTTGGCGCCTCTCACAAGCGTGTGCGCATCTCGTTATCTCTGGCAGCAAAATCCACGACGCGCAAAGTGCTGAGGAAGGAGGCCGGACTGCGTTTCCGTGGCGATGGAAGCGACTTTTCCAAGACTGCAGCCGGAGACCGTCAGTGGGCCAACACAAAGGTGCCACTGTGTGTGTGTGTGTGTGTGTTTATGCGTGTGCGTGCACTTTTTTGGGCCGCCGCGACCGCGCACAGCTGGCGGATTTGGGTAATGACAGAGGCGCGTACACATATGAAACTAGATCCTGAAATATATACGAGGATAGATTTGAGGTCTTCTGGGACAACCCAGGCCTGAAGGAGATTGTGCTTATTTATATATAGTTTTTTTTTGTTTTTTTTTTAAAAGTTACATCTGTTAAGGTTTGAAGAAGTCTAGAAGTATTTTAGAAAGGTGGCTTTTTTTCCCCCCCCCAAGCTAAAAAGCGCTCAGCTGTTTGACCTCCACTTCACAAAGATCAACACAAATGTAAGATATAAGACTGTTTACATTGTTACTAAATGTAATCTGGATCAGATCCAGATTACATTTGGTTTACATGTATTTTTAATTTTTATTTTATCCAAGAAAGAGTTTTCTTTTAATTTGGATCATTTTCAAGGGGCGTAATAAAAAATAAAAATAAAAAAATGGTATAACATGGACATTTGTATTTAAAAAGCGTGTGTTCACAAATCAAGACAAATAATTAATTTCGGGTTACATTAAAAAAAAAATTCTATAAATAATTTTGCGTGACAACATCAAATATTCATTAATTATACAAATATAATAATAAAGCGTATTTTTTTTGTCTTACAAAAATTTTGAAAATATGTCCATAAATCCATATATTATTCATGTAGATAATTTGGGGCGCTGTTATCAAATATTTCTATTTAAAAAACATTATTTGTCCATAAATAACGATACATTTTTAATCCGGAAATTTTTAGATGATATCATCAAATATTCTTACCAAAAGCTAAACAGGATTTTTTTGTTTTAAATTGTAAAAAACAAACAAACAAAAAAACGGTTAATGTGTGTATAATATAATTTTTTTTAATACTGATGTTTAATATAAACAAAGAGAATTACTTTCATAAAACCTGAAAGAAAAAAACGTATAAATAAAACTAATTGTCCATTTAAAAAACAAAACAATTATTATAAATATTTATTAAAAATAGCATAAGAATATTATAATATAAATGAAGAATAACAAAATAAATCCTGAGGGGAAAATAATTGATCAAAAACTGTAGATGGCACATCAAATAAAAGTGCTGATAAAAAAAAATAAAAAAAAACAATCTTGTTGGAGGTCATGATGAAGCTTTGAAACACCTTCAGACAATGTTTAGGATTTTTGGGGTCTCACCTGCGTGGTTGTTGGCTGTGGCGGGCGTGTGCTTCTCTCCGTGGGCACCCTCAGCGTGGTGGTCGCCACGGGAACCCGGGGCCTGAAGGGGAACCTGGTCTTGACGGTGGTGGTGGGCTGGACGGTGGTGGCGGTGGTGGTGGGCTCCTCCGTGGTGGACGCGTCCTCCTCCGTGGTGACGTCCACGTCCAAGGCGGGGTAGAGTGACGTGGGTTCCGGCGACAGGTACACGTCCTCGTCTTCTTCTTCCTCGGTGGGCGTTACGGTCGTCACCTCGACGACGGGAGCCGACGATTTTGGGGCGGCGGTGGTCTGGGCGGCGGCGGCGGCGGCGGCGGCGGCCCGTATGCGCTCCAGCTCTCGCTCCTTCTCCCTCTCTCGCTGCCGCTCTCGTTCCCGTTCTCTTTCTCGTTCCCGTTCTCTCTCCCGCTCCCGTTCCCGTTGGCGCTCCATCTCTCGAACCCGCTCCCGCTCGCGTTCCCGCTCTCGCTCCCTCTCCAGCTGCTTCTCCTTTTCCAACTCCAGTTCCCAGAAGGCGCCGCTCTCCCCGTCTGTTTCCGTCGGCAGGAGAGTAGCGGCGGCGGTGGCGGCGGTGGCGGCGGTGGCGGCGGCGGTGGTGGAGATGGCGGCGGTGGCGACAGTGGTGGCGCTAACGGTCGTAGCGACAACGGTGATGGCGACGGCGGGTTCGGGGTCGGCGCTGGGCTCGGCCGCGGGTGCGGCGGAGGGCGCGGGGCTGGTGGCCTGGGTGGTGGACTGGGGGATGGGATCCTCCGTGGTGAAGGTTACGGACACTGACGTCGGCCTCACACTGATGTCGGGAACTGGAGAGAAAAAAAAAGTGAGATATTTGAATGTAACTTTATTGAGAAGAAAAGCAGAACATACAAACGTAACCTTGTTGAAAAGGAAAGCAGTACATTACAATCTACTGTACTGAAAAGGAGAGGTGGAAATTTGAATATAACTTTATTGAGAGGGAGAGCAGAACATTTTATGTAACTTTATTGATAAGGAAGGTGTGATATTCGAATGTAACTAGTAAAAAAAAATGTAAGAGGGAGACCATCACTTGAATGAAATTAAATTTTGTTTATTGGCAAGGCAGGTAGAAGAAGTGTGTGCAAACTGACAAAACTTTATTGAAAAAGGGAGCGGGACATTTAAATGTAACTTTAGCAGGACATTTAAATAGAACTTTATTGAAAAGAGAGTTGGACTGATGAAAATAACTTTATGTAAAAGTTGTGAGATGTCGAAGGGAACATTTGAATGAAACTTTATTGACGCAAAGCATAGAGGGCTGCTCGAAATGAACTTTATTCAACAGGCAGGATGTGAAATTTGAATGTGTCAAGCACATATTCCCCCCCCCTTGTCTTTAGCAGTACAATAAAAATGGAGGAGAGCCTAAAAAAAACAGGCACGCTGCTGTTATTTTAGCCTGTCCACAGCTTTGTTATAATCCACTCCCGGCAGTTTCCCGCGATGACTGAGGCGTGAAGTACAAGTGTGGCAAAGCCACGAGGAAAGGAAGTGGCGCAGGAAAAAAGGGGCTTTTGAGTATTAAACAAGTGCAGAGAGGAGATTAATTTTCCCCGCGTACCTTTCATTGCGTTTGAGCGGCGGTTGAAAGAGGAGCAAATTGAATGTGGCCTCACAAAAGGCACGCGGGGCAGGAGAGGATATTACAAAATGGACTCCCACAATAGAGACCCTGTCAAAAACCAAGACGAGCCGCCGCAGCCGCCGGACTGATCCGTATCACCAGCGATGCAATTTTCCAGCCGGCGGTTCCCGCTGCCGGCGCTCTCGTTACCTCCGCCGAAGGGGGGGCGGCTCCGTTTTTAGTTGAGTGCGTTTCCATTTGTTGGCACACGTCGGCACGATACGCAAAAAAACGACTAAGCCGATTATGCGGCGGCATCTCGTGTGAAGCTTTTTATTCATCATTGTGGAAACTTAAATTTCAAACATGGCGGAACTCTTCGGTCAGAACATAAACAGCGCAAACTTCCGCCAAGGCTTTGTTAAAGGGACGCGTGACTCGTTGAGCCGTTTTCAGCCGCAAAAAAGTTCAGAATGATTTTGGCAACTTCATTATTTTTCATGTACAATTAATACCTTAAAATACACATTTTTCCACTTGCTGTCGACTGAAGATGACGTCACCTGTGCTGAGGAAGCAGGTAACGACCAATCATGGCTCGGTTTGCTGACCAAACCCGGAAAACAGGCAAGTGACAGTAATTGGAAAAAAATTGTTTGTAAAGTTTTTAATTGTACAAGAAAAATAATGAAGTTATCAAATTCCTTCTGGACAAAATATGAACTTTTTTTGCTGCTGAAAATGGCTCAATGAGTCAAGTGGCCCTTTAAATATTGTTATGTAAGACTGAGTATATTAAATACAATTTCCAGGGCATCGTTTACGTCGCAATCTGGATCAGATCCGGACGGATCAAACTTTTCGAAATACTTTTGTTGTTGCGTTGATTTGATTTCTTATTTGGAATACTGAAAAATGTGATGCCGTTTAAAATATGTCATTGCAGCCAGGTTGTTTTGCACTTTAGCGCCCCCCGCAGGACCGGAGGACTTAACAATTTTTAATTATAAATTGTATTTCTTGTTATATATTTAACATTTTAACAAATCAATCAAATTCTACTTATGTTTATGAGTGCTTTTAGTTTAGCTTTTTTTTTATTTTATTTTTTTAGTTGTGCCCAAGCATGGCTGTAATTCAGCTGTTTTCATTCTTCAACTTCTTTAGACAGCAAATCAAACCAATCCGCTGGTTACAAACATGCGGTCAATTTTTGTTGCGTGATGCCCGAAAAATAAAAGCAGCTACTTTTTCCGTTTGTTTCTGATGAAGCGTCGCATGCTTAGCAGCACAGATCAGAACATCAGGCCCAATTACAGCAATGCGCTTTAGACTAAGCGGCTAATTCCTGCGCACGCCAGACAAACGCCAACATGCCGTGTGCCAGATAGGTGCGCCATGGCCTAATCTGCGTGGACTTTAATCTGATTACAGCAAATAAGATCTCGGGGAGGGTGGTCCACTTTGCCAGGGCGTGTCCGAGTTTGCGGTAATTGTGTCTTGAAAGCGCTTTGTGTGACGTGTTGGGACAGCGAGTGTTGCGAGGGAACAGGAGGGGGGGGGGGGGCGGTGAGCGCAGGCCTTGAGGGTCAGCAGATTAAATAAAGCGGCAGCTGGCGGTGGAAACACACACACACACACACACACACACACACACTTACATCCAGAGCCGGATCCCGAGTAGAGGTCCTCGTCGTCGTAGAAGTCGTCCGCCGTCGAGCCTTCGTCATCGACGGGTGACCACGTCTGACCCTGCTGAGGGAAACGCAAACATTGCGATTGGACGCTTGCGTTTTCACATGACAGGGCACAAGATGGCGGCCGGGCCGGGGGCAACATCTGGCGTTGCGCAGAAGCTCGCGTCATGGAACCGACCGACGGGAGGACATCAAAGCCGCAGAAATCGGCGGGCGTGTTGGCGCCGGAGGCCGCGAACTTTTCCAACCTCAAGTGCTCATTTTTCAGCCTGATTTCTTGAAATCAAATCAAAGAAAAGCAGACAAAAAGGATCACAGAGAAGCGACGTGGATGCGATCTCACGGGGGGGGGGGGACCGCAGGGCAGGCTCAGCGTTTACAAGCGTGCACATCGATGAGCAACATATTTGCAGGCAAGCACGCCCCCGTTGTAGTCCAAGGTTTCGATTGGCTCACATGAAAGGATTCGTGCGATTTGTCAATTTCATCGTTTTATTTTGACATCCAAAGCCTTTTTCTTGTTTCATCATTTGAGGCGTCACAAAAGGAAAATATGCTAGCGTCAAGGTCACCGTTCTGCGTGACATGTTCACCAAAAAAAAAAAAAAAAGCTCTTTTTCTCCACTTTTTGGTCAGGAACGGATGTTTTCCATGAAACCAACTCATTTTGGTAGAATCAGAAAGATCAGTAAAAAAAAAAAAAATGCACAAAGTTGGTGGACAGCCAATCGCAAAGCACAGACGGACAATTGAACACGTTTTTGAACTGAAGGAGGACGTGAACGAACACAAGGACAAAAGGAAAGCCGAAGTGGAGATTCAAACCTGGAATTGAGAACTGCGAGGCTAACATGCTAACCTCTAGGCCACTGCGCTACCTGCCTTGTGACTTACGACATGAAAGTACACGAACGCGAGCATTTTTTAATGATGTACAAAAATCCAGGATGGGTTAAAAAAATGTTTGTTTTTTTTGTTGCTGATGATGCACTGCAGTGTTGTCACTTAAAACGGCTTCTTTACACACAAACTTTCGGCGAGTTTATCTGCTAATGAGATGAAAAAGTGGCAAGAAAAAAAACAGGCTGGTTTTGCCGGAGGTGCTGGAAAACTCAATCGTATGTGACCAAAGAGCGCTTTTTTTTTTTTTTTTTTTTATCTCCCCGGCAAATCTAAATCTCATCCTCGGATGGGGGAGTCGTTGGTGGGAGGGAGGGTGTGAGTGGGTGGGGAGGGGGGCAGCTAGCTTGTGTGATGCTAATTGTGCAAACATGAAAATGGAGGAGAAGCTCCTCCTCCCCGCCCAGCCGCTTCCAGACGCAGGAAACCCGATGCCTTTAAAAGCCCATAAAGTCATAATGGAAGCTGGAAACCCGAGCGGGGGTGCACCTCGTTGGGAGAGGGTGCGCTTGTTTTGTGCGCGAGTGTGAGAGAGTCCCACGCATGAAGGTCATGGGCTCATTTTTTTATATTTATTTTTATATCTATTCATAGGAGATGGCGTTTGGGGTTGCTGGTGTTTTTGTTAACTGTTATTTTGCACATCAATGAAAAAAATAACATTTTGAATGAAAATCCGTTTCTCATGTTACAGTAAGTGTAATGCAGAAGCCTAATGCGTGCGTTTTGTGTGCGCTGTGCAACTGTTTTGTTTTGTTTTTTTGCATGTCGGTGGTTAATGAATGACAACCGACCCCCCCCCCCCCCCAATTTTTTTTTATACAAAATGAATAAATAAATACATAAATAAATTATGGCTGCGCGGTGACCTTTATGTCAGGGAATTCTAACCACTTTCATCCCTGATTATAGATGCTAATTTGTGTCCACAAAATAAACTGATTAAAAATAAAGTGACATAAAAATGTAATTTGTAACATAACTAAGCTCGTAACTGAATTTACTAAAAAAAATAAAAATAAATTTCCACATATAAAAAAAAAATTGCACTGTATTATATGAAAAACACTCGAAAAGAATTAATAAATAAATAGGTTTTATAAAGTCTAATTACTGTACGCACTGAGCCATAAAAGGGCGTGGCCTCGTGATTGACGTCAGGGGCTGGAATCGGATTGGCCGTTCGTATTTTATATTTATGCATTTTTTTTAATTATTGCGCAACCTATTTGTAACCCCACCAACACTATCTTTATCATAGCCACAATGCATTTCATTTTTTTTCTCCATGTCATATTGGGAGCTCTATATGTAAGCGTGTGAAAGTACTAAAAAAAAAAAAGTGCTAACACTATGTGTGTGTGTGTGTGTGTGTGTGTGTGCCATCCAAGGATTTCACAATGGGGGCCGTTGCTATGGGCAACCTTTGCCTTTCCCGGAGAACGCCATCGTTTTTTCGGGGGGGTGAGATGCAGGGCTCGTGCGACCGCCACACACACACAGAGAAAACATCACACACCCCTTGCGAAAGGTGTTGCATAACATCAAAACAAGCTAAAAATCAGCTTGACCCCCCCCCCACCCCCCAAAAAAAACAAAAACCTTGCATCCCCCATACTCGCCCCACTTTCCTTTCATCTGCCTTATCTAGACTCAGCATGCCTTTAAAAACACACGCTTAGACAAACCCCTCCCCCCCGCAAGGCCAGACCCATCGAGGCAGGTCCAGAAGTCAGCCCCTGGGGGCCCCCCTTTTTTTTTTTTTAAATAATAATACACACACACACACACACACACACACACACACACGTCTAAATCCAGGCCATACGGCGGCTGAGAGTCTCCCCTGTCTATTTTCAGAGTTGGATGCAGACTGTGTTTAAATGTGTGCACGCCCCCCCTCCCCCTCCCCTCCCACACACACTCGCCCCCCTTACGCACACACTTAAAAGCACGATGTCATCACACTGTGTCCCAGCATGTTCAATTTATGAGCTGATATTGTGGTGTAAATTCACAGTGTGCCGGAGAGCAATGCGTCACTGCATCTAATTACAACGTGCGTGTGTGTGCGTGTGCGTGCGTGTGTGCGCCGGCTCTAATGACAGGTTTTGATTTTGTGGCGAGCGAGTGCGCGAGTGCGCCAGCAGGGCTATTTGTGTTTTTTCCAACGTGATCCGAGCTGAGTGGGACCAGGCAGCGCTGCATTTTGGCGAGCTATAAACAGCCCCGCGCCGCATAGCTAACCGACCGCAACCAGACGCCACCGGCGCTCCCACACCGCACCGATAAAACCCAAAAGAAGGGGCGGGGGCCATGAGGGGGGGGGGCGGGGTCAGAATCATCGGCGCTGCCCTCGATTTAAAAAAAAAAAAAAACGATGACAACCTGGCCAGCTTACTTTGTGGCAGCGTGTGAAGCTAGAGACAGTGACCCCCCCCCCCCCCCACCGGGAAAAAAAATGCTACTCTCACAAGACACTTCATTAGGTACAGCAAAAATTCATAGACGCACGGCGTCCGCATAATTCTGCATGGTTATGAGTCATGTATTATTCACACAGAAAGTGTTGGAAATGTTACTAAGAAAGCAGATCCTGGACGCCAGAAGTGGACGGCTTATTCGTTGGCGGAGGAAAAAACGTTTTGAATTTGAGTGAACCGAAATGCGCCGAGCGTCAAATTGGATGTTTTTAAACTCTGCCTTCCTTAAAAAAAAATAAATAAATAGAAGACAACAAAAACAAACTCTTGTCATTCTAACTTGGCAGAGCTGATTGTGTTTTCTTCTCGTCGTGGATGTTTTGTCGGAGCCAACGGATCTCCCGACAAGTTTGCCAAAGACACGATCACGTCGTTGACAAGTTCGTCCAGTCATCTTCTGTTGGCAAGTACGAGAAAGCAACCAATCGCACGCCTCCTGCGGCCAGACGTGGCAAATCCAGGTCCAGAGAGTAAATACCCTGCCACACTTTGGCTTTAGCCCCAAGTGCTAGCGAGCTAGCTAGCTAGCTAGCTTCCTAGCAGGTAAACAAGCAGCATGGGAGCTAGCTATGGAGCTAGCTAGCCAGCACCTGTCACAGTTTGGCTTTTACGAGCTAGCTAAGTAGCTTCCTAGCAGGGAAAAAAGCACCATGGGAGCTAGCTAGGTAGCTAGCTAGCATCTGAGGCTAAAGCCAAACTGTGGCAGGGTTTTTACTTTCTGCACCTCTGCTTCTACAACTTTCACCAGTCGGCAAATTCACCAAACAAGCCTTCGCGCCCCCCATCCTGTCGACAAGTTCACTCAATAAGCCCCCAAAAAAACCCGGTACAATCCAGTCAACGCTGTGGCGTGCAAACAAAAAGCAACCAAAATAGCTTTGGTTGAAGCTTGGGGCGCGGGGGTTGTGGGTGGGGGGGTGGGGGTGGGGGGGGTTGTATACTGTGCTCGCCCAGGTCGTGCGGTAAAGCACAGGTGTGTCCTCTGAGGCGTTGGCAATGCGATCTGGAGCGGCACGACCTCGCCGCCGCCGCGTGACGTCTCATTTTACACAATAGTGAAAGGCCGCCATCCCACTCGTGACTCAATTGGATCAAGTTCTGACTTGTGAGCAGAAAAAAAAAAACACTGACAGTTACCAGTGTTCGTTTGTGTTACACACCAATCGTTTATACCGCGTTATATAGAAATGAATGGCAGAGGTGGCAAATCCAGGTCTAGAAAGTAAGCTAGCTCCCCCGGCCGGGTGCTTGTTTACCTGCTAGCGAGCTAGCTAGCTAGCACGAGGGGCTAAAGCCAAACTGTGACGGGGTTTTTAACTTTCCGGACTTGGATTTGCCACCTCTGTCGAACAGCTTCTAATGCAAAGACCCTTTTTGTCGTTGAAATCGAGTCGGCTTCTGTCGGTGCGTTTGACTTCAAACACATTCCTCAGTAACCCGAGCACGCTGCCCCGCCAACGCACACACAATACACGCCGCAGCGTACAAATCGTTAATTGCCCCTTTTTTAATGTGGGCGATGTTATCCGATCGTGGGGGGAGGGGGGAGGGGGGGGCTCCATTGGAATAGCGACGCCATCTGCGACGCTCCTTCCTCGTCGCTAAACGGAGGGACAGACGTTGCAGGGGCGGGGGGGTGTTACCGGGGTGCGGATAAATACAATTAAGGACACCGAGGTCACGTCCGTCGGGTTGCCTTTTTTTTTGCACCCATGTGTCACCCTGTTGCTTGAGCAGCTCAAGAGAAGGTTCAAAGAGAAATATAGG
This sequence comes from Vanacampus margaritifer, assembly GCF_051991255.1. NCBI lineage: Eukaryota > Metazoa > Chordata > Actinopteri > Syngnathiformes > Syngnathidae > Vanacampus > Vanacampus margaritifer. The sequence continues at coordinate 19,185,265 of NC_135448.1, read as the reverse complement.
AACGACGTCTGAGGTGATAATCAAGGTGAAAGGGTTATTGTCAGCTTGCGCAAGAGCGGAGGAAAACACTTAGCCTAATGAGCACGTCGCATTTTCATGTTATCATAAATAACAGCAAAATGTAGCCTACATCACAGTATCAGATTTTATGGCAACATGCTCCGCCCACATGAACAAAATCTCAAACCCTTCACAAATGAGCCTTTGCCATCTGTCAAGTTTACGTGGGTCGAATTTGCTAGCAATCGGGAAAATCATCTGTAGGAGGAGTTCGCCTTTGAAGGACGCCTTGAAAACTTTTCTAAATTGACCCCAATGGTGGCTTCAAACAAAAAACGGCAGTCGAACCTGTGGCTTTTCAAGCACGCACTGCTTGTTCAGACTTCAGGCTACCAAATTTCATGCTCACTGAAATTGGTTTCAGGAGCTCAATTTTTAAACGGAAATTGAAGAGGGTTCTATTTAGGGCCCGACCGATTAATCGGCCGATTATTACCCTTCAAACATGGACCAATTGGGCCAAATGGCCAATTATTTTCCCCTTGAAACGTTACCATCGAAAAAAGCAAAGTTTTCGACGCTACAAAAGTACCCCGAATGCATCATTTTGCTTGCGTAGCATTAGCAACTAGCAAGTGTTTTGCGTATGTTCTTCTGGTTCTTCTGTTGTCCCTAAACTTCCTTTAAGCTGTTTAATGACACGGCAGTTGGAGTTAACGCATGCCGATAACAATTACATCCACTGCATGTTGAAATACAAAACACGCTTCATTTTTAAAACTTTGCTAGCCTAGCGCTAATGCTAAAAATGAAGGGAAGATCCCATTCAAATGCTAAGGGGACGTTAGCATCGACTTCGGGGGTGTTTTTCCTTTAAATAACGAATATTCACACACACAAAAATCGGTCTCGCCATCGGCCTAAAAAAATGCATATCGGTCGGGCCCTGGTGCGATCAACCCAAAGGGGTCGGGTTCGAACTACAATTGCAGACGCATCGTGTCCTTTCCATCAAGGCTTCTTGAAATTTTTTAGTAGGTCGATAGAAATGTCTACCAAATTTCATGTCGCTAAGACACGCAGGCTTCATCAAAAAAAAAATTGCGGTCTGGGAATTTCTCCGTTTGTCAACTTGTTCGGCCCAAGAACGATTGGGAACAGAATTATGATGATCCTAAAGCAGGTAATGAAAAGTTCACATGGAGTTGAGGTGGCACATTTCTAATATGGCTGCCCACGCCTCGTAAAGAGCTTGCTGATTCACGCCGACTGCTGCGTCGGCTCTTCTTCGCCAAAACGCACGGAAGCGGCGGAGTAGTAAGGGGCCGGCTGACCCTCTGGAGAAAATAAACGCCGCCTGTTTATTGTCTGTAGCGCTCCCATCTTGTGTTTTTTTTCCCCGCAGTAAATCCCCGAGCCAATCAGCGGTGACCTCCGCTCTGCCTCCATCTTTGGCTTTTTTTTTTACGCTCCGTCTCACCGCTCGCTAACTGGCGGGGCGGCCTGGACGGCGGCCAGCCTGAGTGCTCGCACACTTCCATTCAGGCGGGGTGGACTGTGTGGGAGGACAAGTGTGTGTGTGTGTGTGTGTGTGTGTGTGTGTGTGTGTGTGTGTGTGTGTAGGAGTAGGTTAGCAGGTGAGAGCCTTGTTAAGACACCTGCCACCTTCAGCGCAGATTAGCACAGATAGCCTGGCCCGCTCTGCTCACACACAGCCTTCGTCTGGCACACACACAAGCAACAATATCGAACTGTGACGCGAGGCGTTCAGGGAACCTCAGATTTGGACGTTATGATCATGTTGTTTTTCCATTAAGGTTCATTAGTACACTTTGAATCATTAGTAAAAAGAAAGCAAAGTACTTTTTTTTTTTAAAGTCAGTAGCTACTTCGCTGCTTTTATGCTAGCTAGCTAGCTTGTTATCTGGCTGTTAGCTAATGCTGCGTTCGAGGATCCCAATTGTTTTTTTCCCAGTTCCGACCTGAAAGCGTTCGAGGTAAACAATCAAAATGGCGGAATTGTTTTTCATTGTTTTTTATGTTGGTCCTCAAAACTCATTTTGACCTTCAGCAAACTTGCCTTCTCGCAGTTCGGCTTCATTTATTGTTTTTATCTTATTTTATTTCAGTAGTTTCAGTAGTACTTATAATTTCATACACGGAGATAGCAGCATAGCGTGGAGTTATGTCGAATATTTATGAATGCGTTCCCGTACGCATTTCCTGGTTTGAAGTCGGAAAAGTCCGACTTCCGACCGTCCTCGAATGCAGCATTTGTCCCGCGCACACACACACACACACACCAGCAACTTTGACACGAGGCGTTCAGGGAACCTCAGATTCTGACGTTATGATGATGTTTTTCCATTAAGGTTCATTAGACTCATTAGTAAAAAAGAAAGCAAAGTACTTATTTTTTGGGGGGGGAAATCTCTAGCTAATTAGCAATGCAAGCTAGCTTGTTAGCTGGACGCAAACCTTCATTTCAAGACCGCGTTATCGTGATGTTCATCATCGTGATGTTCATCATCGTGATGCCATATCAATAAATGTAAAAATAAAAATAAATACCAACATACTGTACAACAAATAGCGACTGGATCTCGCCCCCCCCCCCCCCCACCAGGGTTCTGGAATTTTGTGCGGCAGGCCCCATTAAAGCGCACAAGTGTAAGAGTTGCACTTTCACGGCACCCTCGAAATTGATATTCACGACTCGCCGTCCAAACTCGGAGCAGTTAGCCATGAAGAAAATGTGCGGGAACTGGAAGTTGTTGGCAGCGGGGGTTCACGAGTGTGAGCGCGGGAGAAAGAACCCGCTGTGCAGTTTTGCGCTCATTAGCGCTCTAAAATAATGCTTCCGAGGGTCCTGAGTGGAACGAGGGAAGAAACGCGATCGGTCGCCATTTGTAATCTGGCACTACGAGGGGAGGAAGCGCTCATGCTGGAGATGAACGTGTTGTGTGTTTGTTTTTAGCTCGCCGCGCTCGAGAGTGTTCGTAAACAAGCTCGTGCGCGGGAGCCAGAAAATGAACGCAACGTGTTTCCTGTCAATCAGGCGGCGGAGCCCACTTATCTGGAAACGGAACGGCCGGAGTGGCGAGCATCGGGCGAGCAGGTGCGCAAAAGACGGGTGGGGGGGTGGGGGGGGTTCGAGGGGGAACATAAATCACGTCTCTGGAAGCCTCTTTGAACTTTTTTCAATTTGCCTCAGAGGAGAGCGGGTCTGCTTTACATTCCTGAGGTCCCAGGTTTAAATTCGTTCGACCTCAGCTAGTTAGCATTTATGGCTAACCCCAAAAGTAGCCTGGGAAGCATCACGCAGCTTGCGTTAGCAAGGATTGCGGCTCGCGTCGTGCCCCAATTAGACGCAAACATGGCAGCCATACGGGAATTTTCCCCAGTAAAGAGAAAAGCCGCGCGGGGGTGTTAGCGGGATGTTGTGCGCGCAGTCACCTCTAAAATGACATCATCATCATCATCATCATCATCGTTAGCCTCAGACAAGCGTCAACTTTACTGACACGTCTTATCTTCCGGCAGTTAATTAAAATGCCCGTTAAGTGTCTCGCGCCGACGCCAACTTCAAGGAGCGACTCGTTTAGCTTCCAAATTGAAAACGCGCTTCCGCTCGCCGTCCCTCGTCAGCTTTGATCTACGTTTCAAACTCGGGACGATAATAAACGAGATCATCTGAAAGCGATTCGTTTCAATTGAGCCATTTTTTGCCACGACACGCGGCAAAAACACGACACAAACATGGCTGCTTCATCTTTCTTTTTTTTTTTTTTGTAACTGAAACGTGGAGTTTACGGTACAATTCGCAATCAGCTGCTCAGCCCTGAAGGACGTTAGCGTGTTAGCTCGTAGCATGCCGGGGCGAGAAGCTGCATGACGAAGGAAGGGGATCCAGGGGGGGGTCAGCCGGCTCGGGGCGTGCGTAATGGAGTGGGGGGGGGGGGGGGGGGGGGGGCTGCGAGACCGCCGCCGCACGCACACACAGAAATTCTTCGATGCACTCTCACGATGGCTGGACGTTGCAGGATGATTGTTGGGGGTCGCGCGGAGACCGATGGACGCCCGCAGCAGCCAGATGTTACACTAATCTGGCAATCCAACGGGATTAAGCGCAACACACACACACACACACTCAAACCGTATCATCACTTGAGAGGACATTACAGTAACACTGTCACAAACATTGAAAAACGTCCCCAATTGTTGTGCGTTTTGAATTTTTGAATCTCCCAAATTGGCTTGTGTGGAGGACCAAAACCGACAAAATTAGAAATAAAAATGATATATATAAATATATATATCCCTAAATAAATAAATAAAAGTACAAATATATATTTTTAAAAATTGTATTTATTTTTACTTTTATCTATTTATGTAAATAAAAGTTAAAATAAATACAAACATAAGAAACAAGATTCAAAAAATATAATAATTTTTATTTAGGGGATATACAGTATTCATTTTTTTTTTTTTTTAATTGCATTTTTTATATCCGTTTTTATTTTCACTTTTATTCACTTTCCTTCCTGTATTTAGTTATTTCTTCCTTTGTGGCAGTTTTGCTCCTCCATCGGCTTGTTGTCCTCAAATGGAGACAGCGGAGACAAGACGCGCACACACACAGCAGGCCTCCCTGCTTGGAATCGTCTTCCATTATGGATGACCTTATGAAACATGCATCTACACGTGCACGTGCGCGCGTGTGCGCGTGTCCACTAAATTGAAGCCACAGTGTGTGTAGACACATTCCACGGCCCGTCTACACCAAGCAAATTAGGGACATTTGAAATAATATGAGAATGAAGTGATGGCGTGTGTGTCTAATGTGTTTGTGTAGCCAGAAATGCTTTGAGATTCCGACACGACTGCCGCTCCCACACTGCATAATGCACTGTTTTGTTGCTTCAGTGTGTGGGTGCCGATCAGGGAGTGCCACTGTGTGTGTGTGTGTGTGTGTGTGTGTGTGCGTGTGCGTGTTTGTGTATTGATGTGTGATTGTGGAAAAATGCTGCAGTTAGCGCTGTATGCTAGTCAATGGCAAAGCAGATTTAAGTGTTATTTTGTGCGCGCGTGTTGGCTCAATGGTCGCGTTCCTGCCAGGATCAGCGGGAGGGCGTGGCGCCCGTGCTCGCAACTTTTCTGCCGTTTCTAAGGAACTTTTCAAAGGGGGCTCAGAAATGCGTCTGCTCCCCCTGCGGACCCCTTTATGCCTTTGTGTTTAGGGGGGGTGGCGGGGGGGTTAGCCGGAGGCACTCGCAAGCGAAGGTAATCGATGCTTCCTCCGTCGGGCGAAATCGAAAACGCGATGGAGGAAGAAGCTGAACGGCGGCGAGTCCCCGTGCGAGTCGCAGGGCGGCGTGCGCTCGCGCTGCTGTAATTACACGTTGTGTAATTAGGCTGATGACTGTCATGCGCCTTTGCGGGAAGAAGACGAGAGCCGGGGACGGCGAACCAGGAGGCAAGAAAGATGAAGGGAGATGAGGAAGACGAGGATGAAAAAGCTGAAAGAGAGAATAAAGACTTGGACAAAGATGCAAAAGAAGACGCGAAAGTAGAGATGGATCGATACGGTTTTCAGGGCCGATACTGAGCATTGGTAGTCAAGGATAACTGGAAGTCATTTTCAGTAAATTGAAAATAAATAAATTATCCAGTTTAAAGTTTTGTTGAAAGCTAAATAAAAACGTTCTAACTAAAAACTTATATTTCAAACAAAAGGTGGGGGAGTTTCCAAGGTCAGCAGAATGTCTTGGAAATTTTAAGAAATATTTCCCTGAGGTTAACACAGTTTTAAATTGATCTCACATCAGCAGTCAGATTTTTTTTTTCTTTCAGGCTGCAATATCTCAATATTTGTCAAAATGCTAAACATCGGCGCTGATAATCGGCTCGGCCAATAATCGGCCTTTCCCTAACAAGAAGGATGACAACAAAAAGTTGGGTTTCCAGTTACCCATTTTTATTCCACCCATTTTGCGCATTTTCCGTCAATCCGCTTAAACATTTCGAAAACATTTGTTACCCGACTAAAGATGGCAAAAACAAGAAGACAAAGAGAGAAAAAAAAAAGGACAAGGATGAAGAAAACTAGACGAAAACGATGAAGGCAAGGACAAAGAAGATGAGGACAAATATGATGAAGACAAGGATGAAGATGAAGAGGCGAGCAAGATGAAGACAAGGATGAAGAAGAAAAGGCCAAAGACGGAAAAAAATTGAAAATGAAAAGAAGAAGAAGTTGAGAGGGGAAAAACGAGCAAAATCCAATCAAGTCATTAAATCGGGAATGTAAGCGTGCGTGCGTGCGTGCGTTCGTGCGTGCGTGCGTGCGTGCGTGTAAACAACACAGGTGGTAAACAAATTGCTCCTCCGGGGCACAATAAAGAGCAGATGACCCCGCCACGGTCCCTGGGCTCGCTCGCATTGGCTGACGAGACTCCCGCAGGCCCACGCAAACTTCCAGCGTCCTCACAACATTTCTGCCCGGCGACATGAAAACACGTTGACGATTTGAACCAATCGCAAAGAAGCCAAATCCTCATTTCTTACATTTACCTGAAATGTTGGGGTTGGTACCTTTTTATGATTTTTTTTTTTTTTTTTTTAAACAGCACTCGAGCCGCTGATGAATATGTTGCCGGCACGAGCATCAACGGCGGCCTGAGCGAGTGTCGGCACGTTTTAGCGCTGGACGGGGATAACGTATGCGCGGCGAAAGCCGGCGGTCCCGCCGCTCGCGGATTCTTGCCTAATCCCGTCCGGGTCGTCCGGCGCGTCCAATTTGTCTCCGCCCGTCACGAGCTCCTTTACGGGCGCCCGCTAACCACGTAGCCAACCCATCTCCCTTTCATTGGCTGCCATCTTTTCTCCTTGTCGTCACGCAAGGCCCGTCCTGCCGCGTTTTGAAGAAGACGAGGTCGAAGGAGAAGACAAAAGAAGATGAAGTATTTTACCGATACCGGGTTTCGTTATCGGGCCGATACCGGCCTTATTTTAAGGTATCGGGTACTTGTGGAGGCTGCTGATACCAGTAAGCGATGCTTGAGCCCCAAAAAAAATGAAATCTGACATTGAGTAAGTCCTCCTTGACACTAGTTGGCGCTATACTGCGGCAAATCATCATCTGCATTAGGAAGACATGATGAAAAATTAAACAAGACAAGGCCCAAGAAAGATAAAAAAATAAAAAGGAAAATTAAGATGACGACAAGAAGAAGAAGGAAAGAAAAAGAAAGAAAAGGAGAAGGAACGATATGGATTTTTTTGGACGATGCCGATATTTGGCAGAATAAAATTCCAATACTCGATCAAGTGTCCGATTGATTAATAAAATATACTGAATTAAAACATAAATCATGTCATTGTAATGCGTAAAAAAGAAAGATTTTATTCTTAAGAAAGCTAATAAGGGCCGATCAATCGGTCACCAAGTAGAAATGATACTCGGGATGCTCGATACCACTTTTGTTTCAGACCGATACCATCACAATTATCATCAAGTACTCACCGATATCCATCGTACTCTTGGTGTATAAGATTACATTTAACAAAATGGCAGGAAAAAAATGAACATCGACTTTTCCTATGAGAGTAAAACAACAAACAGAAGAAGACATCAAGGAAGACAGAAGAGGATGATGAAGACAAACGTGACAAGTCCACAAGGACAAAACAAAACTGGTGCGAGTCCAAATCTCCGCCTCTCATCTGGCCCGGCTCCGCGATTGCCTTTGACCTCAATCCCCTTTCATTCTCCTCAAATCCATCTCCGCCGCGGATCTAATCGGCCGGCTCGCACCTTGAGCCGCCGCCGTGACGGCTAATCGCTTCCGCGGGAGGGAAACCCGGCGACCGAATCCATCACCGAAAGCCGCTTGCACGCCAAAAACCCAATCAGGACCGCGTGAGTTCTATTCCTATCTGGATATTGCGCCGGGCTAGCGTAGCTAAACGACGCCGAGACGTTTTTGCTTCTCAAGCAGCCGTGACGACGCCATCATTAAGACAAGCAATGCAGATAATTGCTATTCGTTAACGATGCTCGTTAATTTGCACCCCGTGTTAATTGCCTGCATTTATAAACAAACGACCCGCCCCCGCCCCCGCCCCCGCCCTCGCCCTCCCCTGGCATGTCATCGTTTAAACAGAGGCAGGTAGCAAACGCTGTCATTGGCACTCAAATGTTTTTTACTCTCACACATTTATTCTCACTTTCAGTCACTCACGAGCACTCACTCTACAACTCTCTTACGCACAGTCACCACTCATGTTAATAAATATACATACACCCTCAGTCTCTTTCACTCTCACACACAAAATCCCTCTTGCGTTCTCAAACAAACTCATTCACTGTTTGACACAAACTTTTACTCTCACACACTTTCCACTCCCACGATCACTCATATACATTCAGCTCTCACATACAGATCTCCCTTCACTCTCAAACTCACAAACTGAGACATAATCACTCTGATACTTGCACACACAAAACAACTCACACTCATTCTCACACGCACTAACAAAGACTCTAACATACACTCTCACACAAAACGCGTCTACTTAAAGAAGAGAGTGGAGGACACGCACGCTCGGTGTCAGTCCGCCTTTGAGGGTTGCGTCTCTGCGGGCCTCAGATTATTGCTAATCCACAACTGTTGGAATGAAAGATTAGGGAACGAATCACCTGCTGCTGCTGCGAGTGTGTATGTGAGAGTGCGTGTGAGAGTGCGTCGGAGGAAGAAAGGTCTGTTGGGAAAGACAACGTGCTGCAAGCGGCGAGTAACATCGGCAAACTTGTCAAAAGCGCGCACGCACGCTCACTCGGGCAGCTCATTAACTTGTTCACACTGCAGATGCCTTTGAAAAGGCCTTTCAAGCAGCAGAGTTCAAAGGTTGAAGGCGCGAGAGCACACACGCACACACAGAGCGCCGCTGGTGTGCCAATGTCTGCGTTTAATTGGATCAATGCTCGTCCCTCGTGGCCGGCCAATAATGGAGCGGACGTGAGTAACATGTGGGAAGCCCGCCCTTGCCAACTTCCCGTTTAGGAAAAACAGATGAATGGATGAATGGGAAGAAGGAGAGGAGTGATGAATGATGACAGAGTGAATGAAGGCTGGAGGGATGAATGGAGCAGACGGATGGATGGCAGACAGTTGGTTGGATGCAGGAGTCGGAGACAGATGAATGGGTGAAGGAATGGATGGATGAATCATGGATGGTGAAATGATGAAGGGATGAATGGTTGCAGGCAGGGGAAGATGAATGTTAGAAGAGGATGGATGAAGGGATGAATGTCTGGCGAGAAGAGGATGGATGAAGGGATGAATGTCTGGCGAGAAGAGGATGGATGAAGGGATGAATGTCTGGCGAGAAGAGGATAGATGAAGGGATGAATGTCTGGCGAGAAGAGGATGGATGAAGGGATGAATGTCTGGCGAGAAGAGGATGGATGAATGGTTGAATGTCTGGCGAGAAGAGGATGGATGAAGGGATGAATGTCTGGCGAGAAGAGGATGGATGAATGGTTGAATGTCTGGCGAGAAGAGGATGGATGAAGGGATGAATGTCTGGCGAGAAGAGGATGGATGAAGGGATGAATGTCTGGCGAGAAGAGGATGGATGAAGGGATGAATGTCTGGCGAGAAGAGGATGGATGAATGGTTGCATGTGAGGAGAATGAATAGGTAAGTGAATGAAAGGTTGGATGTAAGAAGGATGTGTTGACGGACGGTTGAACGGACAACTGGTCGGATGCATGGAGTGAATGGATGGATGGTTGAATGAACACAATGAATAGATGAATAAACGCTTCAATGTGAGGAGAATGAATGATACCTGGAACGGATGGATGCATGGACAGACAAATGGTCGGATGTAGGGAGTGAAAGGATGTATGTATGAATGAACCATTGGATGCTTTGAGAGAATGAATGGATGAATGAAAGTTTTAATGTGAGGAGAATTAGTGGATACGCGGAAAAGCCGGATGGATGCACAGATGGTCGGATGTAGGGAGCGAATAGATGGACGTATGTCAAGGACAGATGAACGAATGAACAGCTGTAGGCAAGGAGACAACGGACGGACGGACAACTGAATGGTCGGTTGCAAGACGAGGATGGATGGTGCGTGGAAAAGATGGATGGACGGATGAAGGAATGAATGCGTGGAAAGAGAAGATGGATGCAGGGGCAACGTTTCCGCAATGAGCTTGTGACCTGCTTCACGCCGCCGGCGGATGAATTATTCAAACTCACATGCAGTCACATGTCACGCACACACACGCCACACACACACACACACACACACACACACACACACACACACACACACACAGCCTTGTCCGTGCGTGCGTTTCCTGCGCGCTTAGCAAACAAACACACACATCTGCATAAAAGCGTCACTGAGGAAGTCCACACTTGACTTCCTGTGTCCGTCCCGTAACCTGGTGACCCAAAAGAACACACACACACACACACACTCTTTGTAAATGCAAGAGGAATAAACACACTGTCTGGCCTCTTAGCAACAAAAATCCCCGTCAGCTCTGACAAACAAGCGCACGCACGTACACACTGAAATGTCGTGATCCCGTTACAGAAGTTGGATACAGTACACGAGAAGCCTTTTTCGGGTCTCGCAGTGCCGGAAATTCCAGAAGGCTTCGAGAACCAAATGATTTGGTTGAGTTCAAGTCAGGAAAGTTGCAAAACGACAACACCCAAGCAAAGCCTTGATTAGTCCTCTAATGGAGGACCAAATGTATTTGGTGTCAGAAGTGGGGATCCATTTGTAAGTAACCATGTTGGAGTTTCATTTATTGACGGCCATGAATGTTGCAAAACAAAATTCTCATTAGAAACAATCAGATTTTGAAAAGAAGTGTCAGAAGTGGGATCCACCCACAGATAACCAGCTCTGATCCTCTGTTTGAATGTAATTATGGAGAAGAACAAGAATGTTGCAAAAATCCATGAGCTATTTGGTGTCTGAAGAGGGATCCACTCAAACATAACTAGCTCCTGTACTTTGAATTTTATTAAAAGTCACAGTTGTTGCAAAATGTAAATTCCTTAAGATATGTGGTATCAGAAGTGGGGATCCATTTAAACATAACCACGCTGGATTTTAATTTTCACGGTCATGAATGTTGCAAAACGCAATTATCAAAATCCTCATTAGAAACAATTACAATTTGAAAAGATAGTTTGTATCCGAAGTGGGATCCATTCACAGATAACCGGCTCATATACGGTCTGAATGTTATTATGGAGATGAACAAGAATGTTGCAAAAAATCAATGAGGTATTTGGTGTCCAAAGTGGGATCCATTCACAGATAATGGACGAAGAAATGTGGAATGGTTCGATGCTCTTTTACGTTAAGTCGGTTAGGCTAAAACCTATGAGGTGGTTGGCGTCAGAAGTGGGGTCCACTCCAAGATAACTAGCTCCTGTACTCTGAATTTTGTTATTAAAAGTCATAGATGTTGCGAAATGTCGATTCCTGGAGGTATTTGGCATCAGAAGTGGGATCCATTCAGATAACAGCAGCTACTGTATGCCAGTCAGGATGATCTCACGTGAAGTCAGAAATGATGCAAAATAGGGTCTTTAGTGTCCGAAGTGGGATCAATAGCCAGATAACCACTGAGCGCCACAATTACAGACTTCTAAATGTTGTCTGCCTTTCAGTATTGAGTGTCGGCTCACAGATGCGGCTGTAGCCTGTGTTGGGAATTTTACAATCGCGGGTCCGAGGCTTAATCCGGATCGGGGCCAAAACGTAACGGGATATTCCTCCAGGCGTGCCCCACCGCTTTAGAATCCTGCCAACAAACAAACAATGACCACAACCCTCTGCGGCTGCCGTAATTAATGCCGGGAGTCCAGTCTGGCGCGACTGGCGTGCCGGAAATGCCCGCCGTGACCCCCCCCCCCCCCCCCTCAAGCGCCGCCCGTCGTTAACCCAATTATGGAGCGGGGAAAACCCTGGGCGAAAAAAAAAGACGAGTCTTTTAAGTAAATGATTTTGAAAAATGATCTAATTGTCATGGGGGGGCGAGGGGGGGGGGGGGTCAACGTTCAAAGGGGGCACAGTATGACCTGGGGGGGGAAAAAAAAGATTGATTGGACGTACATGTTTTGGTCCAATAGTTAAAAAATAAATGCAAACGAACCACAAATCGACTTCCGTTCGAGTTGTTAACTTACGTAAGATTTCTTTTAAGCATCCAACGACAACTTCACAAAATTCGACTTTGCAATCCGACTTTGAAGAATCCATTTTTATCAGCCGGCGGTTTGTTGTGCCGGAACAAACGGACAAGGCGTGAAAATCGGTTAAAAAAAAAAAAGAGCGGGCGGCAAGCGGGACGATCTAATGCGGTGACAGAGGTGGTTGCCATGACGACCGAGAGCAGGTAGCTCCGGCTGGCTCCCTCGTTCGGCCCCCGGGAATAAGCGGCGGAAAAGCCCCCCCCCCGAAACCCCCAATCCCCGCCGCCACCCTCCTTCCTCGCACCCGGCTGGCTTTTCGTGGGCGCGTTTGTGAGACGCCCTCTCATCTCCACGCTTGCCATTAACTTAACCCCTTTTCCATCCTTCCTTCCCCTCCCCTCATTATCTCCCTCTCTCCCTTTTTCCACTCCTCCTCCTTCCTTCCGCTGCCTCCATTTTCATCTCAGCCCGTCTCCGGAGAATATGTGTGCGTCTGCGTGTGCGTGTGTGTGTGTGTGTGTTGCGCTTCCCAATTACTGCAGGGGAGACGTGTGTGCGTGTGTGTGTGTGTGTTTAGTATCTGCACAAGCGGCATTTCTCCGCCCGTTTTGACCGGCCTAAATGAAAGAAGAAGAAAAAACAAAACAATCCAGCACCTCCAGGGTTCGACAGTCTCCCCGTCTGACTCACTGCGAGTATTAAAGCGTGGCACGCTATTAGCAAGTGCGTGCGTGTGTAAGATAATAACGTAATGAGCGGCTTTGAAGAGCGTTGTTACGTCCGAGCGTGCCCGCACTGGTTGACGGCGTTTTTTTTTTTTTCCATGAAAAACATTCCAAACGCTGCCAGTGTTGCTAATAAACACGTTGAAGGAAAACCATTAACAAAATGGCCGCCAAGACCAGAAGCGGGTTGATTTGGTTTGTAAACTAAGCTTAAGCGCTTGTTTTTTTGTTTACGTTAGAGTGGTTAACGCAAAATGGCCGCCAAGATGAACGGCAGGAAATCGAAACTTTGGTGTTTTTGGCTCAAGTTTGTCATTGAAATGTTCCGTTTTGTTAGCATAGTAGCATAATTGCCGCAGTCGTTTTTAAATGATTGACACCAAGTCTCTCTCTTTGTTCTTGGCGAGTTAAAAATGTGTTTTGTTTTTGTAAACGTTCAACAACATAGACATTGTCCGCTTTGTTTTTGAAACGAGCCTAGTGCGCTTCGCCGTCGATTGTTTACATTCGACTGGAATTCAAGGAAATATTGTAACGCAAAATGGCCGCCAAGACAATTGGCCTTTGGGAACCGCCACAAATCGACATTTTGTGTTTTTGGTTCAAATCTGTCATAGCAATTTTGTGTCTCGTTAGCTTAGTAGCATAATTGCGTAAGTTATTTTTAACTGATTGTGAACAAATTCCAATATTTTTGCCGTGTTAAATTTTGTTTTATTTGAAAACGTTTATTGTATATTTGACAGCAACTAAACTATTACGGGCAAAGTTTTTTGTTTTTTTTTTGTCTGACGTAGTTCCATAGCAATACGTTCTGGGATACTGAAAAAAAGTTTTGGGTCAGACAATGCTGTGAATCAAGAAAAAAAAAATAGTTTTTGGGGCTCAAGTTTGTAGCGTTTTTATTTTGAATGCAGAATTTTGTGCCTATTGAAAAATGTTTTGGGTTGTTTTGAAATGTCCAACTTTTTTTTGGTGCTCTCCGAGTATCTTGAAAAGCTGCTTGATTTTGGGACCTTTACAAATTGAGCTCGAGCTTTTACAATGAATACAGAGTGCAACTTTCCATAGCAATTTTCTTCATCGCTGATCTGACAGTTTGGAGTTTTTTTACGAAGCCACTTGGGTTGGATTTTTTGGTGGGACCTCTTACATTACCGTGAATCTGACCCTTTTCAGCGTTTTTTTTTTTTTTGTCATGAGTAGCGTGTTTTTGTTCTGAATGCAGACTGCTGCCCCCCTTCCGGGACGGCTGTTCCCAGTTTTTCCATTTGGGCCCACAAATAATACAAAACGCTTTGATGATGAATGGGAATTTCCCTCCGAGAACAACAAATTCTCATGGGACAAAAATGACGCGAGTGTTTGTGTGTGTGGTGAGGATTGGGGATGGAGGGGGTGGGGGGGGGGGTCTGAAAGCTGTCTTTCTTCACCCACGCTGACCTCAGGCCGTCGGCAGGCCCGGATATGAACTGCGATCTCTTTCATTTCCTCCATCCACAGGAAGCCCCCCCCCCAACGCCCACCCGCACCTTCACACACACACCTGAAATACCTCCGGACCCCTCCCTCGGGGGTCTTTTCTATTCTACCTGTATGTGTGTGCGTGAGGGCACTTTGCCCCCCCCCCCTCGGCTTCCTGCGTCAAATTGCCTCCCGCATTCCACACTTGGCCTCCAGCTCGCCTCGCTCAAGCTGCTCGGGATCTTTGCCGCCCCTTCTCGCTTTCGCCGCCGCACTATGGGGGGCTTTGTCTGCCAACTCTGGGGGGGCGGGGGGGGGGGGGGTCAACGGGGATTCATTGCGATCAGCGGAGGGAACACGACGCCTCGGAGGAGCCGGCCAGCACAAGTTGTTGGCATCGGTAGAGTCCCGACTTTTTTTTCTCGTGAGGCCCACACGCTGACAGATGGACAATCGGGGCTCTCATGAAGGACACACAAACAGAGACGTGCACACACACACACACACACACACACACACACACACACACGGACGGACGGACGGGCCAACCTTGGGACACGACAGATGTCTGTGGGAAAATCATGCAAAACAGCCGCACGGACATGATAGCACAAGTTGCGATAACAGGAAGTAGCCAGAAATACATTACGTGTGCACACACACACACACGTCTCTCACAAACACACACAAACTTGTGCCTCTCACACTCACTCTGCTCTCACACACACACACACACACATCTCTCTTTCCTTACACACCTGCCTCTCACACACAACTCACACACCCATACACAAATACGGCTCTCTCACACATAGGTGCAACTCTCACACATTTCTCGCATACCTCGTTGACACACAAATGTTTACACAAAACCAGAGCATAAACTTCTTTCTCACACACTCGCACGCCTATACACCTGTCTGAAGCACCCACCTCGCTCTCTCTCTCTCTCTCTCTCGACCTCTCTCTCTCACACAACTTGCTGACCCACACACACACACACATCTCTTACTCTGTCCCTCACACAAACTCCTCTCTCAAAAACACACTTTACACAGACTGTGCGTGCACGTTTCAACATCCCGACCTGCCCCCCGTGTCCGTACACTTGATGTCAGATTAGTTCAAGTCCAGGCCAGCGCGCTCTTTGCTACGCTAACCGACTGACCCCGTAATAATCCAGACGGGTGTGAGTTTGGTTGTGCGCGTGTATGAGCGTCAAAAACCTTTTAGCACTTCAAAAAAAGCACACAAAAGCACAAATCCCCCTGAGAATTCATGTTACACTACAGTCTGCTGTCTTTTATTTTAACGTCGTACTTTAAATTACATATGCTAAAAAGGTTAACCTCGAAAGTTAAACACTACTGTAAAGTCAAATAAGTTTTTTTGGGGGGGGGGCAATACATATCAAATAGCTGGACTGTTTTAATGTTAATTCTGTATTCATGTTGAACGTGAGCCTTTAAGAGGCGTGGCCTCGTGGTGAGCCGGAAATGCTCATGGTGAGTGTTCTCAATTCAGTTCATCAGCAACAAGGAAACAAAGTCATTTCATTTCTGTGGCTGGCCATGACGTCACTAACAGAACTCCCTACAAATGTGGTCTATTTTTGCCCTTTGCCTGCTTTTCTCTCAATGATTCTCTGTCTTCGCTGCCTCCTCTTCCTCCTCCACATACTCCGAGGAGAAATGCGGCTCCATCGGCAACGGAAGAAGTGGGCGTGTTGTGACGGTGGTCCCGATTTCGGGAGGGGGGCGGGTAGGAGATGTCGGGGTCCCGATGACATCATCTATCCACTTCCACGCGTGTAATAAAATGTGCCCGCTACCCCACCCACCAAACTACCAACCCCCTTCTCCCGAATTAACGCCGGGATGCGAAGCCGGCGACACAGACGCCACAAACCGCAGAGCCCGTAATCAAGCTCAATTAGAGATTACCCACTAATTACTCACTCACGCACGCACGCAAGCGTGAACGTACGTACGTACGTATGTACGTACGCGCACACGCCCGCATTCGCCCTTACGTACGGGTTAAAAAGGCTGGTGCGCGTGCGTGTGACGAGGAGGTGGCGGTAGTGGGAGGAGGGGGGTCACCGGGGGCCCACACAGGTCTGATATGTAGGTCGAGTGCAGGATTTCCTCGTTGATATCATCACTCCTGTCTCATTAATGACGCATGCGCACACGCACAAGGCGAGTCAAGTAGAAGTGGACGCGCGCGTGCACACAAAGGATCCAACATGGTGGGGTTAGGTAGGTCGCTCGGTAGGTAGGAAGGTGGGGTGACTTACCGCGGCGACGTGAGCGTGCGGCGCGGCGGCCAGCGCCAGCAGCAGCAGCAAGCCGGGCAGCAGCCTCATGCTCGGTAGCGGGGTACGCGGCCACAGCCTCCCGGTTGGTGGTAGCCGCCGCTGCCTCCTTCGAAGGGGGTCGTCGAAGCCGTCTGGGGTCCAACTTTCAGCGCGCGCCGCCGGCCGAGCTTTTAAAATCCACACACACAAAAAGAAGCCAGGCCAAGAAGAAGAAGAAGAAGAAGGTCCCCCTCCTCTTCCTGAGTTCCAGGCCGCCTCTCCCTTCGCTCCTGATAGATTTACTGGCTCGTCTCGCCTCCCTCCGGCTCTCTTTCTCTCTCTTTCGCTCGCTCGCTCGCTATCTCCTCCTCCCCCCCTCGCCGCTAAGAAGCCAGGATGTTCCGTATGGAGACGCCGCCTGGAACCGCGAGTCTGGCGGGAGGAGGGGTTGAATGAAGGGGGAAGGGTGAGAGGTGTGGGGGTTTCACGGAAGAGGATTGCCCCCTGCAGCTCGAGCAGGTACCCGCAGCGGAAGTGGAACTCTTCTCGCTCTTTTTTTTCTCGGGTTCCATGAATTTCTTGGTTGGCATTTATTTATTGATTAATTAATTAATGTATTTATTATGCGGTCAGGTGTCACAAGGATGGAGGAAGTGTAGCCCTCGTTTTTTTTTATATAGGTGGGCTTGTTTTGAATTACGTTCGTTAAAGAGGGGCGGCGACACACCTTCGCAATGAACCGCCCCCCTCTACTATCACGTGGCAAAAAGTGCCAAACTCACTCTCATTAAACCTTTTCCGCTTTTTTCCTCCTTTAGGTGGGTTCTTTGGGTATTATTTTGATTAATGAGGTACGGTTACACACCTTCGATTGAGCGAACTGCCCCCTATAGTTTACCAGGTGTTTGGAACGCACTTCCACTACGTTCATATCGTGGTTGCCTAGCAACTGGGTGGGTTGGTTGTGTGTGCTTCTTTATTTTTTTATTATTAAAGAGGGGCGGCACACACCTTCTTAGTGAAACCGCCCCTCTAACTGTTGCGCGGTGAATGTGACGAGTGCACCTCACCTCGCACGCGGAATTGAAGCCTTTCCCGCCTTTTCCCCTTCATGAATGGGTTGTTTGGCATTATTTATGTATTTATTTATTTAAAAGAGGGGCGTTGCACACGCCTTCTTTTCAGCAAACCGCCCTCTCCACCGATGCCCGGTCAGGTGTGTCAAATGCACCATCAACGACGTCAGATTTCATTTTCATGGTCGCCTAGCAACCGAGCAGGTGCTCTGGAGCAGGCGAAAGAAGGGTTTTAAAAATAGCCCCCACATTGAATTTTAATCCAGTGGATATCGCACTTAACTCGCCCCTGTCCATTATTCATTTTACCATTTCACGACACTGAGATTATTCTTATTTATTTCTATCGTGCTTCCATGACCTTACTTTGTTGTTTTTACGAGATTTACCTTGAGCAAGTGTCATAAAATTCAAGTTCAGTGATGGGGGAAACTATTTTTTTACTACCACTTTGAGAGAAGAAAAAAATGCAGATATTAAAAAAAGTGGACAATAAACTAACTGTTATTTTCCCCATTGTGGAATGAATCGTTATCTTTCAGGAAACACTCGTGTAGCGCACCACAGTTCTTCCTCTAACGCGTTGTGTTCAACGGTTTGGTTTCAATGGAACATTCTCTTGTAAAATCAGCATGATTATTTTTTTCAAAAAAATCAAATTAGAAAAGCTGTATTTTTGGTACCAAAAATGGATCTAGTAGAGTTGAAATGCAATTTCGACAAGCTCTGATGTGACATTCTGCTATAAAATAGGTACCATTTGGCTAAACATGTCCAAAAACAAGTGTATGGTTCGCACAAAACTGTATGTTTGCTGTTATTTGTCCATTTATGTCCACGGAAATACAAAAAAAATATCCACCAAACCGTAAACTACTAAAAATTGAACGATGTAGCGTTATGTTCTTGCTTTGTGTGTTGACCGTGAAGTAGATGTGTATGGCCTACTTCTGAAATCTGGTTTGTTTTCTCCTGTAAATATACGAAAAATAAGAACTAACTTGAACATATGGCATTGTGATGCTTAACAGACGTGGCTTTGTTTTGCCCTATTTTACTCCAATCACGCTTTAATACGAAGAAAGCTTCAGAGCCTCTCAAGCATCTGTGATCGATTACTTATGCCTGAACTTGTCTAGAGGTAAGAATAACGAGGCTAATTAAATCAAGGGGAGGCGTTAAATCAAGTAGGGAACAATGACGCACACACAGAAACAGAGGTTAACATTTTCAACATTTTTTTTTTTGATTTTCTTTTTTTTTTCTCTCGTTTGGTTCCAAAATAAAGATCACACAATTGTTTAGAGACAATCTACAACAGGAGTTACAAAAAATAGTTGCCCAGGCAAGTAAGCATACACAGGTTTCTGTTAACTATACACATATGGTTACAAGGTGTGCTCGTAGTAGTAAATATACACAAGGCGGCTTTTTTTTTTTAATTCCTTTTTTTTGTTTATCTTCACCCCCCCCCCCCCAAAAAAAAATGTCTGCCTCTCTTCTGACCCCCCCCCCCCCCAAAAAAAAACCCTCAAAACATGGACAAATATGATACAGCACTTACAGCACTAGAGAAACGAAAAAAAACAAAACAAAAGAATCTCCTCTGTACAAGCCGTGTTCACTCCCATCAAAAGTGAAGCGTTTCTATAAAAAGATCTAATAAAAACAAAAAAAAAACAAAAAAAGAAAGTCAGTGGGAGATATATATTTTTAAGTTAAACAGATAAAACCAAACATGGTGCAAATGTTTTTTTTTTTTTTTGTACAAGTACTATGCTGTTTAGATATAGAAAGGGCTTTGAGGGGGGGGGGGAGCAAAACTTGATATTACAATTTACAATATACAACAACGCATAACACAAACCAAAAAGTGAGAATATACACTGAAATGCACAGGTAAAGTTTTTTTTTTTTTTTTTCCCTTATTTTTTTCTCTCCTCTTCATCATCATCATCATCATCATCATCATCATCATCATACCAAAAAAGGGCGGCAAAGCACTTTTACATTACAAGGGTTTACAAATGTACAAGTATACAGTCAGAAGTATGCGTGGTCACTACTAGGATACATTATAGATACAGAGTCAACATCAAAAAACCAGAAAAACCTACAAAGTTTTTATATATATATTTATATATATATATTTATATGTACTGTATATGCAAAGATTCTACACCAAGTATACATGTTATATTTATAGAAGCAAGACCAGAAAACTCCCATGCTAAATGACGTGTAGGCTGGTTAGCTCGCTCGCTCGCGTGTGTGTGTGTGTGTGTGTGCGTGTGTGTGTGTGTGTGTGTGTGTGTGTGTGTGTGTGTGTGCGCTCGTCTACGTTTGGCTGACAAATTAAATAGTCAATTCCGAATAGTGGTAAGGGGAGCCAAAAAGTTAAATTGGAAACAAACAAAAATCATGGGAGAGGTGGAACAACACCCCCAAGTTCAGCAGGGAAGGGGGCGGGGCTATCGGGAAGGTCGGCATGGAAACGGAAGGGTTGGGGGGAAAGGATTCCTTCTTTAAGGGTTAGGACCAGATAAGGCGGGGGGGGGGGGGGTTACATGATGCCGTTGGGGGGCCCGCACAGGGGCCCCAGGTCCACGCCGTTCTTCATGTAGTACTTCTCCAGCTTGGCCAGGATGTGTTTGCCGTACGTGTATTTCCGCAGCGTGGAGATGTGCGGCCGGATCTGCAAATCACATTTGGGGAATTCATACAAATCAGCCACTTTTTTTTCCTCCTCCTTTTTTTTTTCCCCCTGGACACCAAATGTGCTTACCGTACTTTTTGGATTATGTTACTCTTTTTTTTTTTTTCTCCAGATTTTGGCTAGTCTTGCAACTCACTACTACATACTTAGGCGTGACTTGTATATATCAGATCAATGTGCTAATTGATCACAACAGACAGATATAAAAAGTCTACACACCCCTGGTCAAATGCAAGATTTTTGGGATACGCTATTTATTTTTTTTAAACTTTTCCTACTGCGAACTGATCAACTGCACTGAGGAAAAAAACGCACCTTGTGCATGACGATCTTGCGCTGGGTGGGCTCGGCCACGTCGATCATCTTCTGCACCACGTAGTTGGCGTACTGGTCCTTCATCATGGTGTATAAGGCACTGTGGGGGCCCTCGGTCAGGCTGCACACCTCGTCGATAAGCACCGCGCGCTCCGCACGGGACGCGTGCGTCACGCACTTCTCCACCACGTTACTGAAAGACGGGGAAAGAAATGAAAAACAAAAACAAAGAGAGAGAGCGAAATGCATCAACCGACTTTACCTGGCAAACTTGTGCTGGCTGAGTCCCAACACGTTCCCTCGGATCTCCGCCACGATCTTGCTCTTATCTTCGGCTCGGCCGTGTTCCAACACGTGCTGGATTACGTAGTTGCCGTACTGGTCCTGCGCAAACAAACACGCGCAAAACGAAGAATGAAAATGCAGCAGTGGCTTCTCAAAATGTGGCACGCGAGAATAAATGAATTCAATGCTCAAACGGCATAAAAAGTATATTTCTCAAGTAGTTTGTATTATTTTTTATTTATTTATTTTTTTTAAGTACAATACATTTTGTCACTGTCAAGCAGAAACATCCTATGCCAAAATTTGGTCAAGTTTACACAAAAATTGATATGCCTGTTTTTTTTTTTTTGGGGGGGGGGGGGGGTATACTATGTACCAGAGTTATTATAGTTTTGGAATTTTCATTTGAGTACGTTTTCATTTTGTTCTGTGTTTTTGTTTTTTAAAAAAAATAGTTTTCAGGGTGGTTCTGATAGTTTTAGTTTTTATTTATTTATTTGTTTATTTTTTTTAATGCTGTGTATTACGGGTGTGCAAGATTTAATAAACACAAGGGTACACTTTTAAATGTCTTTAAAATCCTCACTGAAAGGCTCATGTATTCATTACCAAAGAATCAAACGACGACGTTTCAGTTAGGTTTCGTTTTTTTTTTTTTTTTATAGCATTTTCATTGTTATTTTATTTTTAAAAAATAATAATATTTTTTTTTAGTAGTTAGTTTTAATTACCTAAAATAACCTTGGTATATGCAGATACCATTAGAACTTTTGATTTATAAAGTTTCACTTACCACAATGTCAGATCATGTGTTCTTTTCGATGCATAAAATTTTATCAGCCAACGTGTCAAACAGCCACAGTATAAAGTAGCACTGATTGTCACACCCCATCTAATAATGCCAACTATTGCCAAGGAGGACTTAATGTTTTTTTTGAAGGGGGTCATAAGTATTGGTAGCTTGCATTGGCTGCCTTCACAAGTACCCGATACCTTGAAATATGGCCTGTGTCATCATGATACCGATGCCCGGTATCGTTCCATAACAATTGTGTGTTGAAAGCGGACCTGCACGAGCTGCTCGGTGTGCTGGTGGAGCTCCTCCAGGATGGGCAGCGTCTGCTCGGGCAAGCAGTGCTCCAGGATGCGCTGGATGACTCGGCAGCCGTACGGGTGAGTGGACAAGGCGAACACCTAACGCACAACACACACACACCGTTACACTTGGACTTCAAATGGTAAAATTAAACATTTATTTATTAAAAATGTATTTAACTCTTTGACTGCCAGACGTTTTCAGAAACGGGATGTCGCCAGTGCCAGCCGATTTTAAGCATTTTGACTGATCTTTCAAGGTCCACAGAAAATTTTGTGTTTGGACTATGGAAACACACATGCTACCAAATGAAAGATTGGACTCTCATCTTTCATCAGAAAAAAAAAGTTTGTTTCTACCTTATTCCATTTTTCAGTAATCAACAATAGAAAATGGTTAGTTTCACCTCTGTTTTGAAACAAACGTCTTTTAACGTCTTTGGCACTCCTCCATAGGATTTTACTAAACGTTATTTAACGTTTTTGGCAGTCAAAGAGTTAAAAATATATATATAAAAAAAAATAATTTAAAAAAAAGCGAGCGCAATGATGATGACATGTCAAATCGGTAAAATTACTGAATAAACAATACTGAGCTCTCCAGAAGAGAGAAAAAAAAAAAAGGTAAAATTAACTCATTTGTATAAAATAGGCTTTACAAAACGACTTTCCTGTATGGAATTTTTTTTATTATTTTTTGACTGACTTTCCCCCCCCCCCCCCCATGAGTAGGAATGTACGTGCGTGTGAGCAAATGCACTTTTTCTACTTTTCAAACATCCATAAACATAATGTTGTTGCTCCATTTGAAAACGCAGCCCACACCCGGCGCCACCGCCACGGGGAAGGTGAAAACAAAAGTCCTCACGCTACACAAACAAACCCGAGTCGCAAACACACGCAAAGCAAACCTGAGACAGACACACACAGTTAAACAAAACAAAACAAATGTTCCTCCGAGTGTGCTTGTTTTTAGCACGCTATGCTAATGACACAGTTCGCAAATCAACAGAAAGCGGGCGATGGTGGTTTGTGTTGCCACGGCAACACAGTGTTGTGTTTGTGTTGCTACCTGTCCCTTGAAGGCGTCTATGATGAAGTGCAGCGCGTGCGGCTGCACACACTCGATGCACTTCTGCACCACGTGGTTGCCGTTCTGGTCCTTCACGCACTTGAGCACGTGGCCGTCCAGCTCGCGCACCATCTCGCTCTGCCGGAGGAGCAAAAAAGACAAGTCATCGTTGGACACAAATCAAATAGTGTCTTCGAGCAGGTTTTTTTTTTTTTTTTTTTTTAATAAACAGGAGCTTAAGTGTAGCCAACAAACTGCGGTGTGCTTTGAACAGTCGCCCTGGAGAAAACAACTAGTGAGCTCCATTAGGGACGAGATGGATACATCACAAACACGCCCTAGCGGGTCTTGGCCCTAAAATGTAATGAGTCATTTAAAAAAAAAAAAAAAAAAAACGGGGGGGGGGGGAGCCTGTGATGTTTAAACACACACTCGCTTTCTTGGCACCAACAGTTATGAATTAGCATCGTGAGTCAAGTAGCACAAAAACCTCAAGTGCTACTCCTTGTCTGTTATTTAACCTTCCTGTTTTGTGACCAGATGGACCCATTTTTAAAGGGGAAGACAACGCCAAAAATGTTTCTGTGACAATAATATGTTCTAAATATGCTATTGTTTAACTCTTTGACTGCCAGACGTTTTCAGAAAAGGGATGCCGTGGGTGCCAGCCGATTTAAGCATTTTGACTGATCTTTCAAGGTCCATAGAAAATTATGTGTTTGGACTATGGAAACACACATACTGCCAAAACAAGATTGGACTCTCATCTTCCATCAGAAAAAAAAAGTTTGTTTCTACCTTATTCCGTTTTTGAGTAATCAACAATAGAAAATGGTTAGTTTCACCTGTTTTGAAAAAAAAAACGTCTTTTAACGTCTTTGGCACTCCTCCATAGGATTTTACGAAATGTTATTTAACGTTTTTGGCAGTCAAAGAGTTAATATTGCGCTGGTGGAATACGAGTTAAGCAGCAAAAAGCAGCCATTTGTATCCATCTCAGGGGCGGCCATTTTGACACTTGATGTCGACTGAAGGCTCAGCGGCAAGGACCAATCACAGCTCGCTTGTTTTCTGAAGCTGAGCTGCGATTGGTTGTCGCTTGAGCAGCTGTGATGCCATCTTCAGCCGACAGCAAATTGGCAAAATGGCCGCCCCCTGAGATGGATAAAAACAGCTGCATTTTGCTGCTTAATTCTTATTCCACAAATGAGACATGAATCAGAAGGTCATGTTTATTAGTGAGGTCACACATAACATTGTTAACTCTTTTACTGCCAAAGACGTTAAATGACGTTCTGCAAAAACCTACGGAGGAGCGCCAAAGACGTTAAAAGACGTCCTCCCATTTTTATTTTTTTTTTTTTTTGAAACGGGTGCTGGGAAGGCTTGCGGAGCTCTCCTGAAAGTTTTAAGCAGGTTTTTTGAGCCTAGTGACTATTTTTGGCCCCTAGAGGGCAGCGATGACTCTCTTGTTTCCATAGTCCAAACACAACATTTTCTGTGGACCTTGAAAGATCACTCAAAATGCTTAAATCGGCTGGCACTGGCGACAACCCGTTTTTGAAAACGTCTGGCAGTCAAAGAGTTAAGAAATGTTTACGGTTGACTTACACTTTTAAATTCAAAACATTCTTTTTTTTTTTTTTTTTAAACATTCTTTTTATTCTATATACTTTTCTTGACATTCTTGCTATTTCATGGACGTTTCGATAACCGCTAAGTGTTAAGTTGTTGAAATGTCGTCTATTGTGTGCACGCGCGCTACTCACAATGACCTGCTGATCGGACGGGATGAACTCCAGCGCCTTCTGGATGACCCTGCAACCGTACATCTGCAGCGCCAGCGACAGGACGTGGCCGCGGATACGCTCGGCCAGCGCCAGCTTCTGGTCCAGGCTGCCAAACTGCACGCAAAATCAAGTCTACATCTTCTGCTATAACACACACAAAAAAAAAAAAAACACACGCATGGAGTCTACCTCGAAGAACTTCTGGATGACGTAGTTGCCAAAGACGTCCACCATGAGCTGGTAGGCGGCCTGCAGGATTTCACTGAAGACGAGCTGACGCTCGGCCGGACTGGCTCGTTCCAACTTTAACTGGATGAACCTGTGCGAGGCGATCCAGACTTAGCTTAGCATGCTGCTAACGTCCTAAAAGTCTATGGAGCATTACCGCTGGAAGGGTGACGCGGCCCATGATGGATGCCAGGCAAAATGGCAGATAAGGAAGCCAGCGATGATGATAGGCAAGGAAAAGACATGTTTGGAGTGAGCAGACGCTGCGTCATGCTGGATAAACACTCGATTGAAACACATGGCAGGCTCTGGAGAAAGCTACTGTGGTCTGTGGAATTCATCACACCTACAGTCAGTCCGCTCCAAGATGAGCAAAACGTGTAAATTAATGCACATTTTGACCAATTACTCCATCACTTAAAACAATATTTTGAATTGTTGTAAAGAACATGTGAATGTGAATGTGAATGATCCACTGTAGTGTGCATGTCTGAGTTGTGTGCCTTTCAAAGTTCCAGGCCAGGCTTGGTGAGTGACGTGGGTGGCAGCGGACATGAGTCACAATACTGTCTGCTCCAAGATACGGAACACTGATTAATCAATCGCACGATGCTAGCTAGCCCTTTTATTGGGCCCTTGAATGTACTTTTATTATCTCTACCATGTTAGCTTTTTATAAAAAATGCCAAAATGACACGAGTCTCAAAAGCTACGCGGTCATCCATTTCAAAACCCTCAAAAATCAACAGGTGCACCCAAAGTACTTATTAAAATCCGTGAAATAATGCTAAGCTGCAACATAATGCTCACGTCATGCTACAAACATAAAAGCTATGCAGTCACATTTTGAATCCGTCAAAATAAACATACAACAAATGTTCCATCTGCAAAACATAAGGAAGGCATGCTGCTTATTTCACCAACATGCTAATGTCGCTAAGCGCTAACCTGCTGCCGTGCTGGTCCTGGCTGAACTCCATGATGTGTCCGGCGATGTCGCGCAGCTGCAGGTTGGGGTAGCGGTTGTTGCGGAAATCCTCCAGGAGGCGGCTGCGCCCCGACGGCATCACGTCCGACATGCCGTAGCGTAGCCGCGACGACGGGAACAGCTGGCTGCTGGGGGAGAAGAGCGACGAGCCGGAGCTGGCGGCGCTGCGGTACTTGGCTTCGGCGCCCGGGGCGGCCGAGATGAAGCGCCCGCTCCCGTTGGTCAGGCCCCCTGTAAGGGGACGTCGGACATTTGTAAATTGAACTGGACACAAAAATGGAAAGAATGGAAAGCCTGTGCTGTAGCCCACAACATTTGTGGGTAACCCGCCTACCCAAATTGAGGTTGGACGAGGAGCTGTGGTTGGAGAGCGAGGGCGGTGGGGTGAGTGAGTGGGACGGGCCCTGGTTGGGCAGCGGCATGCCCACCGGGCCGGGCGAGGGGCTGAAGCCCAGCGTGCCGTTATAGAAGCCGCCGTGGCCGATGGGCGTGAGGCTGGAGGGCGTGCGCTTGTATAGCTCGCTGTTGCCTGTCAGTGAGTCGCGCCGAGAACCGCTGCCGCCGCTCGAGTTGGCCACTAGAGGGGGGCAGAGACAACACTCCCGTTAAAATGCAGGTCAAGTATAAATAGATTTAACATTAAGATACAAATAAATATATGAATAAGGAAATGTCAATGCTCTATTTTTTTATTACATATTTAATTATTTTTAAATGTAATATATTTTTCAATTCTTAATACATCACAAATGTTTAAAAAAAATACAAGTAGTAAATATATTTACATAAAGATAAAAATAAATATGAAGGAAATGTCAATGCTCTATTTTTTTATTACATATTTAATTATTTTAAATGTAATATATTTTTCAATTCTTAATACATCACAAATGTTTAAAAAAAATACAAGTAGTAAATATATTTACATAAAGATAAAAATAAATATGAAGGAAATGTCAATGCTCTTTTTTAATTGCATGTTTAACATGTTTTTTTTTTTAATTCTTGATACGCCACAAATGTTTAAAACAATACAAGTAAATATATTTAAATAAATATGAATAAGGAAATGTCAATGCTCTATTTTTTTAAAATGTCATATTTAATTATTTAAAAATTATTATATATATTATTTAATTCTTGATACACCAAAAATATTCATGTATCAGTAAGACTTGCAGCTTGCTTGAAAATATTCTTAAAATGCTACTAAAATCCTTTTTTATTTATTTATCTTTTATACTCAACATTTCCTAGCTTAAATTGAGCCAAGTCACGTTTTACATTTTTTTAAAAAGCAGGCAACAAAAAGTGAATAAAATAGCATCTTCTGCCATCTAGTGGAAACGCATGAAACTGTTCCACGTTGCGAACATAAGATGGATAAAACAAAGACAAATTTGTAATTGATAATATTCAATCCACATAAATGTTTTTTGTACAACACATGCATGTTTAAGCATGAATAAAAAATGTATTGAAAAACAAACAAACAGTGTTTGTAATTATGTATAGATGCCACCATAAACATCAACACCATGTATGTAACATGTAAACAACTGCATTCAGGAGTTAAATTAAAGTTTTAAAAAATATATTTAAAAAAAAATACTTTCTCGAAATTCCCACTTGACAAAATGCAAAGAACGAAAACTGTTCCTACCTGCCGTACCGAAGCCTCCCAAGGTGGCCCCCAGCGTGGCGCCGAGGGAGGAAGATGCTTGTTGGCTGAAGCCCAGTGAAGCGGAACCCGGGCCAGGCTGGCCGGAACCCTGCGAGAAGAGCGAGGAGCTCTGCGAAGACGAGCTGAGCGAGGATGAGCCGTAAAAGGAGCTGCCGCCCAGCGGGCCGCCGCCGGGGCCGCCCTGCTGCTGGGGCTGCTGGGACGTCATGGCACGGAAGGGGCCGTTGGCGCCGCCGCCCAGCCCGCCGTTGGCGCCGCCCGCCGAGGCCGCCGCGGCAGCAACTGAGAGCAAAAGTACACAACCCTTGTAAAGAAAATGGCACATTTTTGCCTTTTTATGCATATTAATATCAAATATAAAGCCTATGAAAAAAATGTATAATAATCACTGAGTGAGCTGAAATTGCACCCAATTGTCCAAAACATGTTGAAGTTCAGATTGGCACCGTCCAAAATTTTTATGTGGAAAACTAATTTTTATGTTACACGTGAGTAAAAATGTCCACATTTTGGCCCATTGACTCCCATTATGAATCATAATTTTTCATGTTTTTTGGAGGCACTGTACACCTGATGTGAATTTCCCGCGATGACCCAATTTATCCCTTCACTGGGGCATCAACGAAACATTTTTTTTATTTGACTTTAGAGTCATAAAAGCCATAAAACACCAGATGGCGCTAGAAAGCTAATGATCATTTTTGGTTGCGCTGACTTAACCTGTGAGTGTGTGTGGACGCAGTAACAGTGAAGTCCAAACTGGGCATCAAAAACAAATAAATAAAAACTATATATGTATGGATAGGTCTGATGCCAGTCAACATTTTGAGTGGCAAGTAAAAAAAAAATATTCAGAAATGACTTGATATCACACTTCCAATAGTGAGCCAAAATTTGGCTCATTTTACTTATGCGTCGTAAAAAAAAAATTAACCTTACGAGGGTTTTGTTTCTCAGAGAGATAGAAATAATATTTGCGCAGTTTGAATGTTGGAAGGTGACATTTGAATTTTTCCAGGTTGCAGTAGTGGTATTTGATTGACAGTCGACAGCTTAATTTTTCGCGATTTTGACACCTCATTTTATCAACATACCAGCATTTTTAATCATTCAAATCTGGCAGGATTGCTAGCAACACTGCGCTCGCTCGGTGGTGTGTCACGTTGACAAGAAATATTCATTTTCACTTCACCTGCTTGCGCAGCAGAAGGCGAGATGATGACGGACGCGGGCGCCATGAGGCGAACGGGGCCGCTACGAGCTCCGGTGTTGACCACCAGGGCGCCCGTCTGGTCGTAGTAGGCTGCGGGGGCCAAGACCGGATAACCTGGCAGGGGGGATGAACCAAAAATCAGAAAAGCAAAAGAGCACTACGGCCAAGGGCAATAAAACGAAGCGATGTGTTTCAGCAGACTCACCCGGCACTCCTGCCGCCAGCCCCTGCCCGAAGGCGAGGGCGGAGTTGACGGCCGCCGTGGCAACCAGCTGCTCGTTCTGCTGCCCTTGCTGCCCCTGGCTGGGCGTCAACGGACGCTGGTTGCCTCCCGCACGCATCACCTTCAAACGGGAAAAAAAACAAAAACATTGTCAGCAAACGACTTCACATGCGGCCCGAATGAACATTTGGAGGACTGACCTGCTGTTGGTTCTGCTGACCCTGGCCTGCCGCCTGCTGATTGGCTGAGTTGTTGGCGGCGGCCGCCTGCTGTTGAAACAGATTGGCGGGGTACACGCCCCACGGGGTAACGCCGTAGTACTGAGGAGGCATCACCGCCGGACCTACAAACACACAATTTGTGAGCCGAGGAAATTTTATTAAACAACGTGTATCGAGCCCGAAAACTTACCGAGAGTAGCCGCCGCCGCTAGTCCCGCCGCGTAAGGGTCTGTACCCGGCGGCGCGGCGCTGATGATGTAAGGGTTGGGCACAAAGGCGGGGGCCAGACCTGAAGATGACAGGTTCGACATCAGGAAGCCATAATATCATCTTGACTTTTTGTTGTCATTTTCCAACCTATGTGCGGCTGCTGTGCCGCCGCCAAAGCGTATTGTTGCTGCTGGGCGGCCGTCAGCTGCTGAACGGCGAGAGCGTTGTTTCTCTGGAAGAGCTGCCGGACAGGAGAAGAGAAACATATTAGGAGGGTTGGGCAATATGGTAGTTAATAAAAAAAATTAATAAAAATATGAGGTCTCGCAGCTCTACGTATGAACATGTTTTATTAGCGCAAATAGACACACAAACCTGCTGCTGGCTGGTGTAATCAAAAAGTCCGACGGTGGGCGCCGAGTCCATCTGCATCTGCGAGTTGTAGTCGAACTGCAGCGGCTCCATCACCGACTCCATGGGGTCCATGGCCACGCCTCCCTGGTCCACGCCCGGGAAGTCCTCGGGCGGTTTTGGGCCCCCGCCGCCGCCGAGGGGCGTCAGCCCGTCCATGCCGACGCCCCCCGGACCGCCCAGCAGGTCCCCCTCTGGGCCCGGCGGCTGCATGTTGCCCGGCGGGCGGCTGCGGGAACGACAACGTTGACGCCCAAAAGCATTGGCTTGCCAAGAAGCCGCCGCCGCGAGACGTACCCGAACTCTTTGACGTCGACGTCCAGTCCGTTCTGCACGGGAAGCCCGTTGGGGTTGATGACGTCGTTGATGACGTCGACCTCCACCTCCGCCAGCTCTTTCAACTTTTCCGCCTCAAACGTCGCCTTTGGCTTCTCCCGCTTGTCCTCCACCACCTCGCCGTCACGTTGGCCCTGTGGCGCACATGATTCAAAAAATGCACCTTTAAATCATTTCTTTGACTTGCAGGAAGCCAACATGCTCATTTCAGGCAACTTCCAGAAACACAAAATGCCGGAGACTCACATAAGGTCCTTTCCTCAAGCAGGAGTCCAGCTTGTCTGCGGGCGAGGAAGACAGCACGTACTCCACCATGCTGACGCCCAACCCGCCGCTCTCGGACCGCGGCGACATGACGGAGCCCACGCCCACTTCGCCGCCGCCGCCATGGAACCCCTGACCGGGTCGGCGGGACACCATGATTGGCTGAGACACCGAGTGGTCTGCGGGAAACACAAGGGGCGGTCAAGTAACTGAAGAAAATGATTATCTGCTGTCACAGTTAACTCATTCACTCCCGACCATTTTCACTGAAGCAACCCCTTTCGCTCCCGGCTGTTTGACTGGATTTGGACTGATTTTGCAAGGCCCACAGAATATTGTGTTCTATTGCTATAAAAACATGGAACCTACCGGAAGAAAGATTAGAGTCTCTTCTTTCACCAGGAAAAAAAGTATACTTCTGTTTTGCAGCAATTAGCATTAGAATATAGCTAAGTTTCATCATTATTCACAAATGTGTTAAAAACAGTTGGGAAAATATCTTGTTGCAACATGGCCCTGGTTGATCTCTAATACTCTCCTGCCACCTGCTGGCCGTTTTTGTAATAATTACCATTGCTTTAATGGTCTCTCATAAAAATCGTATAAATAAGTCTTTGGGACAGTTAAAATATTAAAATATTTTGGGAGCAAATGAGTTCATGAATCCAGAGCAGATGAACAAAAATCAAGCATGAATTTCCATTTTAAAAACACATTCACTTGAAATTGTAGACAATGAGCTAAGGACGAATTCCAATTAGTTTGTATAATTTAATGAGATTTTCATATTGCCATTCATAACATATCTTTCCATTTTAGTTGATGCCCAAAGCATTTCCTTTATATTAGGGACGGGCAAGTACCGGTACCAGGTATAAGGCCAATGCCAGGCCTTATTTCAAGGTATTGGTGCGTCCGACGCCGTCTTGCAGCTGTTTAGGAACCAGAAAGTCTAATAGAAAATGATTGCCATTGTGCAATTTTAAGGAAAAATACTATAACGGGATGCAGGGTTTCCCCCAGTGCTTTAAAAAAAGGCCTCAACTAGGCTTTTATTTTAGTTTTGGAAAAGGAGAATGATGACAATAACATGAGTAGCCTGCATTTGGTTATGGACCAAAGCGGCCCAAAAAAAAGGCCCCGGATATTCCTGAAAGTGATACACCAGAAACCTCATATCATAACTGATGCTCCTACTTTTTACATCCAGCGTTTGATCTTAGCGTCCATAAATAGACTTCCAGAAAAATCAAGTGTGTGATTGTTTTTTAGCGATTTCTCAGTGTTCTTGTGCAAAAAGAATCCAAATGTTCCTCTACCTGAGGCCCCCCATGCGCTGTCCCTCCACTGGTCCAGGAAGATCCCCTTCGGCCCGTCCTTCCCGGAGTCGTCCGTCTCCCAGAACTTCTTGCCGGTGAGCAGCTGCTGCAGGGGGGGGAAAAAAAACAGTCAAATTTGAATTTAGACCGCAAACAAACAAACAAAAAAAAAATCATTTGTGGGCTGGATTTACACTGCATGGTTCAAGTCACAATTACGATTATTTGGTCTCGAGTGGCACAATTGAGAAAGGCATTATCGAAGCCTCACAAGAAAAAAAAAGAAGGAATTGTCTTCAATGACACGCTAAATACGGTATTAACAATAATTGCAACATAAAACAGTAAAAGTTAGTTTGAATTGTTATCACGTTTATCAGTAAATTGTTTCACTTCGATGTGTAAGTGTGGCATTTGAAAGGCCTGGGGGGGAAAAGCAATAAAAATATATTAATAAAATAAAATAAATATTGGACAAAAAAATACTACAAAATTAATATTTAAAAAAAAAAAATTAAGAAATTTTTACAAAAATATTTAGCAGAAAAAGAGTACCAAAAAATCCACATAATACGCAATATTAGATTAGGTAAAAAGCTGAAATATTACAAATAAAGTAAATCCATTTGGTTTGAAAAAATATAAAAAGTAGTTTTTAAAACCATATAAAACACTAGACAAAAAATATCAATGAGTGCAAAAGAGAGAATATTGAAATACTTGAGTGATCAAAAACAGCACACAAAAATAACAAAATATATTAAAATAAAACATTATGCATAAAATACAAAAGTATTGAAAAGAAAATTAAATAATATAAAATAAGTAGTACAAAACATTAAAAAATATATATATATTAGATAGTACAAAAATTGGACGGTAACGTATGCTTCTTTTTTTTCAACCTAACAAACATAATTACTGTGCATAAAATGAAAAAGAAAATACCAAAAATAATACAATTGAACACAAGAAATTATTGGGGGGGGGGGGGTGAAATATTAGAAAGACTCTTTGGTTGCCGAAAATATTTAATTAAGTCAAAAAATGTTTTTAGTCAAGTCGAGAATTATTCAGAGTCCCAGAGTGGATGAAGTTGAATAAAGCCAACTAAAAGTGTTTTTCGGCTTCCTGTCTTTCCTCCAATCTTGTTATTCTGGAAAATCAAAGGCCAGTTTCCTGTTCCTGTTTGTCAAGTCTGCGGTTAGCCAGGGAGGGATTGGCCAAGGTGCCGAGGCCACCAGTCAGCGCCGATCAGCAGACGCCTCCAAAGAAAACGACAAACGCACAACGTTTGCAAAGCGTGCCGCTCTCACCTCTCCCATGGCGCGGCCCTCCAATGCCAGAGCCTGGAAGTCGTGGTTCAACTCGTCCATGGAGCGCACCTGAGGACCAGAAAGAAAGAAAGAAAGAAAGAAAGAAAGAAGTGTACTTTTGAGTTTCTTTTTAAACAGAGTGAATACCGCATATCTCATCCGACTGGGAAGAAGTCATTACAGCTACTAACATTATTATTTATACAAAGGAGGCATTTACTTTTGTGGTGCTGGTGAACACAACATTGTGGTGCAACCACACATCAAAGTCACCTGGAACGCAAATTGCCATAAAAATTTTTTTAAAAAAAAGCTGTTTAATATCTGTCCATGAAATGAAGTAATTACAGATACAACTTGTTTTATTTCCACGAGGGTGGCATCTATTTTTGTAGGACAGAAAGACAACATTGTGGAGCAACCAAAAGTCAGAGCTAAGTGGAAAAATCATTTATTAATCGTTTACTTCCTGTATTATAATTTAATAATAATAACAACAACACCATGTCTTTAATAGCCGTCCATGAAGTGAGGTTATTACTAGCCGGTCTATTTGAGGAAGGCATTTATTTATGATACATGTATGCAGACAACATCATGGAGCAAGCACATGTCAGAGTCTACTGGAACTCTCACCCATCGCATTTCTTTAATGCCCAACCTATAAACTGGGGGTCACCAGTTACGCCGCCGTCTATTTGAGGGAGGTGTTTATTTATGCAACATGGACAGCGACAACATTGGCTGCATTGAGCACGTCGTTCTGCTTGGGAGCAAATCTTCATTCAAAACTGCATTTGTAATGCACATAAACTGAAGGTCATGACACTTACTACGAAGTCTATTTGAGGGAGGCATTTTTTTGACGTAACACATTCAACTTGGTAGGTGCTGCTGTTTTGGCCAGTAACCAAATTAAGTCTTAATAAAGGCTATGACGTGACAATTACCGCTTCCCCCCCCCCCATCGAGGTGTCTATTTGAGAGTGGCATTTATTTATCAAACACACACTTCAACATCATTGTGGTGCGACTGTTTAGGCGCCTCTATAGATGCTGCTGTTTTGGTCAGCAACATAGCGAAAACATGCTCAACGCTCTAATTTCCTTGCATTAAAATGAGATGAATTACAGATAAACTAATCGATAAAATTGCTCAATCTCACAGTGGTGACTTCAATTGTGCTAAAAGTAAACATAGTGTTTTGGAGGAATAATCGTCCACACACACACACACACCTGGCTGTCATGAATGTTGTCCCCAGTGGGCCAGCGGTGTTTTCCAGGCTGCTCGCCGTGCTGCCGCTGGAAGAAGTAGTCCACCATGGCGTCATCCTGGGAACGTCCGGCACCTGACACACCCTGAACGGACAAAATGGCGGGGGGGGGGGCACACATGCACGGACGCAAGACGGGGTTAACAAGGTATTGACAGTGGCGCCCCACTGAGGTTTTTCGACTTTACCCCGCCAACCCCTGATATATTTTTTGGCGAATTGTGTTATTACCTTTCTGCAGGAGTAAAACTATATTTAAAAATATATATATATATGATCAATCTATATTGAAACTTTCCACCTTCAAATGGGGGCTCACTACAAAGACAATGTGACGGACGTTTTCTTTTCACGGCGTTACCTGCTGGCTGGGCGGCGCTGCCTGAGGGGTGTGCCCGGCGGGAGGGGCGTGTCCTCCGCTGCTCAGCACCACGGGCATGCTGCTGGGAGACGTAGTTCTATGGTGGGGGCTGAAGGAATCCTGCCAGAGTACTGCTTTCCTCTTCAGCACACGCTGCTCATTCCACCACAGCCTGGCCAGGGGAGCAACAAAACAAGCGTTACGCCGCGACATCACCGTGTGAATCGCTAAAAAGCGCATTCAAGTAGAAAGGCGGCGGTGGCCGGGCGGAACGCGGCGTTTCATTGGGACTTTGAAAGCAGGCGATATTCTTGAAGACTAAAATCAACGACACTGGATCAACATTAGCTTCAGTTGTTGTTGGGGGTTTTTTTTTTTTTTTTACACCACAAGGAGAAATGTGATGAACGTTTCATACCACGATTATAGGGAGCATAATGATGGCAGTTATTTGTGTTATCGCACTGTTGCTAATAGGAATGAGCCGCAACATTTGCTAATGGGAGCAAGTGAACAAGAACTTGCACAACAGCCAAAGCAAAAGTGCTGACAATATGACAAAAACATCTAAAAATACAATACATTTTCGACAGCAATTTAACAATGTTGAAGAAAAGAGTATTACATTATTAGAAGGGAACTATGTTAACAAAATACATATAAATATTCAAATTTGAAAAAAATAAAAACATTACCAGAAAAATCAAGGAAAATGGGACAATTAGCCAAACATATTAAAAGGTCATAAATTATTCTAATAGTGTACTGCAAAACAGTAAAAAATTACAAATATCACAACAAAATATTACACAAAATAAGTAACACGTAAAATACAAAAATAAAAACTAATTAAATGAAAAATACGAGGGAAAACGAAGGAGATGAAAAACATAAGAAATAAATTAACAAAAATTACGTATTAGAATCGCGAAAAATACAAATTAGATGAAAATGAGACAAAATATTAAAATAGGCCCCAACTATTAGAGAGTAGAACAAAAACAAGAAAACTAATATGCTAAAAAATATTAGACAATAAATGTAAACAAAATAATCAGATGAAAAATTCTAAACAAAACAAATGTGTTTGTTTAGAAATACATAATTGGAAAAATGTGCAAATTATAAAATAACACAAAAAAATTGATCTAAAATAAAATATAGCAATATTAAAATACAGTATAACTATTTTTGCCATTTGTTTATTATTGCAACACGCAGTGGGCTGAGAGAAGCGCCATGAGTACTACCCTCAGAGATGCAAAGTACACTACTAACGACAATTACAATTCTAAACTTCAACACTAACAACTAACTTTTTTTTTTTTTTAGTTTATCACAAACCCTTTCATTCATAAACCCACTGAAGTTGGACGATGGATTGACCCAATTGTTTAACTTCCTATCTTTTCCAAAAATCATTGCTGTTCTTTTAAATCCCGAAGACATGGAAAAGATTCACAAGATAGTGAAAATAATGCTACCCAACATATGAGGTACGAACATTTGCATGGTGAAAATATTTGGGAGAAATTTAGAAAATCACTTGGAAGCAGGACAATAGTCACACGTTTCAGCAGTTCTTGTTCATTACACATGCATAAATAAACATGTAACAGCGCACTTAAAACAAATGCACTTGAGAATAACAGTACACCCTTAGTTTATAATCATTTTTCTGTAATAAATTGTGCTGAGGTGCATCTTCAAACGGCACTGGAGGTCATTCTGAAAGTATCCCCTTTAAAGGCATCGGTTTATGGGCACTCACCTGCTCAATCTGATTAGATGCAAAACAAAATGTCTGCCTTGACAATGATAACAATGCTCACTTTTTGTTGTGATTCATGCAGCCTGGCAGATGGATGCTGAGCAGGTTAAACCCCCAGCCCAAATGATGCATCACGCACGGGACAATCGTCTTTTACACCCCCTCACACCTCACCTTATCCCTTTTAATCGCTTTTAATGGGGGGGGCACCAGGTTCATATTAGGGCCTTAAAGGCACTTAGCCATTATGTTCCATTTCATTAGCATGTTAGCCATCTTCAGACACACACACCCCCTTTTGATGACAAAAGACACAATTTGACTGTTGATTTAAAAATATGGTAAAACACGACAAAAAGGTTCAACTGCGCCACCCAAAAGAAGCTTTGATACAAGTGTCAGGTATTTTTACGGCTACGGCGACGAAGAGGCAGCTAGACAAACACCCGGAAATCCACAACACTCGGGTCATTCGCCAACATGACATGCTTGCAGCACCCGGAAAAGGGGGGCGATTCCCTGGTTGAAAGCCACCGAGAACCGGGTGGTCTGCTGGAAGTCCACCGGTCAATATATCCATATCATGTCTCCACCACCAGCTACGTTGACGGGGTGTGACAATACAGGTTAGCTTGCCCAGGCACTCACGTTTGTCTGTCCCGTTCCACGGCGGACATGACACAACAAAAGCAGGCTGAATGCGCACCGGCGCCGACAATCAATAACCGAGGCGTTCATTCGCACGTATGCGGGTTCACTCACGCCAGAAGCAGCTTTTGCAAGAGAAAGGCTCGCTCGCTCGCTCGGTGTGTCCGGTGTCTTGCAACAATAACACGGCCTGCCCCCCTCCTCCTCCGACTCCACACCGCTTTCAGCCCCGGGTGAACCGGCGACCAAACATGGGCGCCAACGTGTGTTTTGTAACAAGCGGCGGCGGTGTTGGAACAAACGGCCGGGCGACGGGGCTCTCTCGCCGGTGTGGCCGGGCAGGTACTCGTGACGCGGGTGCTAACAAAGGCCCGCGAGCTGTCTGGAACGGAAGACCCACACAACGGGAAGAAAGGGGGGGTGGAGGCAGTAAGCTCGGGAGGCGAGTCGCCTCCGTCTCACAAAAGACACTTCTTCAGCCCCGTCATGGTGATAATATCCGCACCGGTACGTAGCTAAGCGGCGTGCCGTGGTATCGCGAGCGGTCAGCGGGCGATACTCACCGGCGGAGAGGGTGGATGGTGACGGATTTCGGCCCCAGTTTCTCTCTGACGCCCCAGGATTTCACTCCGACAACATGGCGGCTCGTCGGAGGAGTAGGCGCGAGCGCTGCATGATGGGAAGGGACGGGAGAGAGCGTGCGGTTCATTGCGCCAACCGGGGAGGGGAGGGCCGCACCGGGGCCCGCTTCCTTTGTTGGGCCGTGTGCTGTATTTATGGACCTCATTCACGCCGTTTCTCAATGGAGAAATACTGTACATTCATTCTTGTACCGAAGCGGGGTGTCCCGACATAACGCCATACTCGTCGGAGTAGCATCAAGCATGCCTCACACTTCTGTGCATGCGCAGTAGGAAATGACATAACGGGTTGGGTTAGGGTACGGCAGGCAGCTATACGGGGTTTTATGCTATTCTGACGAGCTATGTTGATCCGACAAGAACAGGGGCTGTGGCGCCGACAACCTGTTTTTCTCAATCTCACTGTACTGAGGAAAACACGACACGTTATCTAATTTAATCGAAACAAAACCATTGTTATTGATGGTGGGGAGGGCTGTCTCCAGGTAACCAGGTATCAGGCAGCCATGGCAACGTGCTGCGGTCAGACACAACGAACGTCACTCAGGGCGCCCTCCTTCCAAAAATAAATAAATAAATAAAAAGCCCAAAACAAAAGCCTCATCCCGGCCACTTGGAACTGAGCGGGTGGTTCTCCCCGTTCGGTCCCCCGGGGCTAAAGGGAAGACTGCCGCAAAGCGTGTGGGGGTGACGTAATGCAGGCAGACTGTCGCCATGGTAACAGGGTACGTGTTCCTACAATGCGTATTTGTTTATAGTTTATAATTATTTTGGCTCAAACCAAGCAAAAATATTTTAGGTAAGAAAGAAGTAAGGGACTCAATTCCACTTTTTTAAATTTAAAACCAGTTTAATTACGTTGGCGGTCGGTGATATTTTTCTTTAATTAAAAACAAATGTGGTTCAAGCCGCTCCATCATATTAGCCATCGTGCTAACTCACCACGGTACTAACTAGCCACGCTTCTGTTGAAGCGTAAAAAAACAATCCAATGAGGACACAATTCTTGTTTTCCATGTAAAAAGTGTGTTTTTATTATTTCAAACTGTACCGTGCACCTTTACGTCAAGGTGTTCACCTCATACCTGTCTCCCTCCTTTGCTCCTCTCGTCTCCCGTTTGACAGATAAAAAGTGTCAGAGTGTGAAGATTTTTGAGATTGAGAAGACCAACAAAAGACACAGGTATGAAGAAAAAAATATACACCCGCCCCCTCCCCCGCCATCATCTAATGCAAGCCCCTCTTTTTTTTCCTAATCAAAATCAGTCATTGTCTGGTTATTTACATGCACAGTATTCCCCCCATAGACACACTAATGCCTGATCCCAAAGCCATCTGCACGAGCAAACTTATTTTTTCCTCTTCACTTTCTTTAATCCTCTTCCATATAGTTAGCCATTGCAATTTTGATTCGATTTTTTTCAAATTTTTTATTAGAAATGTTTACGTGGAACATTTTGTGTACTGGCCGCAGATGACTTTGGGAGCAGAAATTTTAAAACTGCTCTAGTTTGACATCAACACATTCTAAAATGACAATGAGCCGTGCCTTTTTTTTTTCTTCTTTTTTTTTTTTTTTAAATTACGTGACCCTCCCTCCCACGACAACAATGGTGCGAGGTGCAATCTCAAAGCACCGGTTAATCCCGTGACACGCACACACACACATACTGTAGTACACTACACATTTTTGTGTTGATGGCTGGTAAAGACGTGTGTCTCTGGTGAATTGACTTGTATTGTCTCCTCATTCCGCTCCGTCCCATCCGACATGCTGGTTCATCCCTGAGTTTGGTACATTCCGTTCAGGGATGGTAATCTTCCTCAGGCACACACTCACACTCTCACACGTCTTCTCCAAGGCGGGGTAAGCAAGTCCTATTTGGGGCCACCACCTTGTTCGATCCGCAGTGGCACTGATTAGCCTCAAGGAGGCGCAAGCGTCCGTTAGCCGGCCCTGGGGTGCAGAGAGGACAGGTCACACTCTAAAAAACTGTTGGGTCAAAAAGGGACTGACCCAACTTTGTGGGTTATCCAGTTGACGTTGATTTGTGGGTTGATAATTTAATTTGAGGCAATTTTTTGGTTGAAATAACTCAGAAAATTGGGTCAGTTCATTCAGTTTGACCCAACTTTTGGGGTTAAATAAATGTTGGTGTTGTTTAACTTTTTGGGTTAAATAACTCAGTCGGTCAGTTCTTTTTTGACCCAATTGAATTTGGGTTATTCAATTAACCCAAAAAGTGAAGTGAGATGAATGACCCACAAATCAACCCCAAACATGGGTTTCTTTTTGTGGGTTAATTTAATTTCACCCAAATAATCTCAAACGGGTCAGTCAATTCTTGACCCAATTTGGGTTATTTTTGAGCCAACTGTTTTTAGAGTGTAATGTTTTAGCTTGTCTCGTAGGTTATTCGCTTGACCCAACTTTTTGGGTAAATCGAACTGAATTGGGTCAAATATGAACCGACCCAACTTTTTGAGTTATTTAACCCAAACGGTTGGGTAAAATTTAATTTATAACCCACAAAGCAACCCCATTTTTGTTTTGTGGGTTATTCATTTGGCCCAACATTTTGGCTAAATTAAATAACCCAATTGAATTGGGTCAAAAATGAACCTACAACATTTTTAGTTATTTAACCCAAAAGGTTGGGTAAAATGAAATTAACCCACAACGCAACCCAACTTTTTGGGTTAATTGAATAACCGCCAAAAGTTGTGTTTGTCCCTTTTGGGTTATTTTTGACCCAACTGTTTTTAGAGAGTAGGATTGAAAAATGGGGAAGGCGGCGAGGATTATAACCAGATGGATTTACGTGTAGAGAGGCTGCAGTTGGAGGTGCGAGGACTTCTGTGGAGGCTGGTAGCCGTACGAGTCGAAACCGCCGATGAAGTCGACTTAGAAGGAGAGGAAAGAATGATTTTGTTTTACATTCATAAAAAGTCTGACCTACATGAGTCTGACAACAAACACGATGTGTCACACGCCCCTGCAGCGTGACGGTTCCATGTCATCGTTTAAGTGCAGGCCTTCATTTGTGAGGCGTGAGACGCGCAGATGGCTCACACACAACATGACAGACAGGAATATTCCAGCCACACACACACACACATACTCGGATCACACGATCACGAGGGAATCCCTGAAATTAAAAAATATTTTGAACCCGCGCACGCCAGCGACGTGCGACCAGGCTCATCATGCTGAAGCACCGACAGTCAGATTTAGAAATTCCTTTTTGGGTGATATTATCCCAAGCTGGTTGAGCCATCTCGACCACTTGACTGATAAATGTTATGCCAATACTACTCCACTAGAGGGCCCCGTGTCTTTAAATAGTTTGCGACTTCGTCCTCCCTTCAACCAGGAAGTCAGTTTCTTTTATTTGCTAATACTCGCAAATTTAACGTAAATACGGAATAATACATTTTTACTAGTGCTGGGTTTACATAAATCAAATAATCGATTTCCTTTTCCAGCCCAATATCGATTCATAAAACATGACTCGATTTTTTAAATATCTTCATATCCATCTCCATAAATTCTTAAGAAAATAGAATTTTAAAGGTCATTTTTTGTATCTTACTGTTTTCTTGAAATTTACTATTCACATGAATTTAAAAGTATTTTCTTACATTTATGAAAGGCCTGACTTATTGCACTTCAAGACAATTCAAAATCCTTTGAGTTTATATTTACAATTATTGAGATTATGAACATATTTTCATCTCATCCCTGCTGATGTCAATGTTTGTGTAACACTTAAGTGATTAAAACGTGTTACTTTCATCATTAATAGACAAAAAAATCATTTGACCATTTACTGCCTCCGCAAAATTTACTTTGAATATTTGTGGAGTTTTTTTTTTTATTATCATGTCTTTGATATCGGATTGAACTAAAATGAATCAAATCGAGAAAAATCAAATGGAGCTGAACTCTTGTGAATCGAAATCAAATCGACTGAGGAAATTAGAATCAATAATTTTTTTAAAAAAATCAACAAAAATGAAGACGTCTTTGTTATTACAAGAAGAAGACGATAGGTTTGTTGACACTAATAACGGCAGGGGTAAAAATAATAATAAATAAAAACAGTGCATATGCTGTGTGAACCACTACATTACTTGCCAGGCAAAACATTCAATGTGGGATGAAGGTGGAAACACTCACAGCTGTCCTCGTCGTCCTGGAAGACTTTGCTCACGTAGCATGCGTACACAAAACCAAATAGCTGTTCAAAGACAAGACAACTTGATTTAATTCATTTCATTTAACTTGATTTCATTCACGTAGCGTGTCTTGGCTGTATACTTACGGCCAGCAGGACTTGGATGGCCGAGCTCAACACTTCGATGTACTGATAGTCCAGGAGGCAGCCGGAGACGGTGATGACGTGGTGGTCGTCGGGGGCCAAGTGCGAGTCCAACACCGGCGTCACCAGGCAACCGGGACCGTGTTCCATCCACCAGGAACGGTGCAGCGACGTGTTGAATGTCATGAGAAAGTCCCTGTCCTACACACGTACACATACATTATAAGAAGGATGTGCCGGCACCTGGACAGTTCTTCTTTTTTTTCTTTTTTTTTTAAAGGAGCCCCGAACACCAGTTTCAATGACCAACGTGAAATTGGGTGGACAAGCCTATCATAAGAGCGCACACAGAAGAAATCTCAAGGACATGTGCCTGAAATTCAACACGATATTGACTATTTAGGTTCAGAGGTGGCAAATCCAGTTCCAGAAAGTAAAAACTCTGCTACAGTTTGGCTTTAGCTCCCTAGCTAGCTCCCATGGTGCTCGTTTACGTGCTAGTGAGCTAGCTAGCTAGCAACTGGGGCTAAAGCCAAACTGTGGCAGGGTTTTTACTTTCGGGTGCTAGCTAGCTAGGTCCCTAGCTAGCTCCCATGGTGCTCGTTTACGTGCTAGTGAGATAGCTAGCTAGCAACTGGGGCTAAAGCCAAACGGTGGCAGGGTTTTTACTTTCAGGTGCTGGCTAGCTAGCTTTCATGGTGCTCGTTTACGTGCTAGTGAGCTAGCTAGCTAGCAACTGGGGCTAAAGCCAAACGGTGGCAGGGTTTTTACTTGCAGGTGCTAGCTAGCTAGGTCCCTAGCTAGCTCCCATGGTGCTCGTTTACGTGCTATTGAGCTAGCTAGCTAGCAACTGGGGCTAAAGCCAAACGGTGGCAGGGTTTTTACTTTCAGGTGCTGGCTAGCTAGCTTTCATGGTGCTCGTTTACGTGCTAGTGAGCTAGCTAGCTAGCAACTGGGGCTAAAGCCAAACGGTGGCAGGGTTTTTACTTTCAGGCGCTGGCTAGCTAGCTTTCATGGTGCTCGTTTACGTGCTAGTGAGCTAGCTAGCTAGCAACTGGGGCTAAAGCCAAACTGTGGCAGGGTTTTTTTCTTTCAGGTGCTGGCTAGCTAGCTTTCATGGTGCTCGTTTACGTGCTAGTGAGCTAGCTAGCTAGCAACTGGGGCTAAAGCCAAACGGTGGCAGGGTTTTTACTTTCAGGTGCTCGTTTACGTGCTAGTGAGCTAGCTAGCTAGCAACTCGGGCTAAAGCCAAACGGTGGCAGGGTTTTTACTTTCAGGTGCTAGCTAGCTAGGTCCCTAGCTAGCTCCCATGGTGCTCGTTTACGTGCTAGTGAGCTAGCTAGCTAGCACCTGGGGCTAAAGCCAAACTGTGGCAGGGTTTTTACTTTCTGGACCTGGATTTGCCACCTCTGTTTAGGTTTGAAACAGACACATTTGGGGCAAAGTGAAAGTTTGAAAGGTCGGGAATAAATTCTCCCGACATCTGTGTGGGTGG
This sequence comes from Vanacampus margaritifer, assembly GCF_051991255.1. Lineage (NCBI taxonomy): Eukaryota > Metazoa > Chordata > Actinopteri > Syngnathiformes > Syngnathidae > Vanacampus > Vanacampus margaritifer. The sequence continues at coordinate 19,141,261 of NC_135448.1, read as the reverse complement.
ACACGTAATAACAGAAGTCTCAAAGGACCCATACAGGAAATTGAACAGGAAGTCGGCCATTTTGGTTTGAAACCGCCATTGTTGGGTGATTATTTTCACCCAAATTGGCTGCCTCTAACTGTGCTGAGGATTCGCCATGCATTACGGGGGTGCCGGGTCCCATTCATATAAAAGTTGTCACTGTTGTTATTGTGCCTTTTCCTGATATTCTGTTTTGCTACCGTGGCCTTAGGGTCAAAGTGCCCCCCCGTTGCCTCGGCTGTATTCTCCTGTCATGTTTTTTTGGATCAATATTTTTGTCGTGTTTTTTTCTCAATAGAAATCCAGTAAATTGTAAATAAAAGAAAAGAAGACCGCAATCATTTATCACGGCTCCTAACATAACCGGCTTCCTTCCGGGCAACTTCTCTCGCCGTAGTGGAACATCGTCGTCATGTTCATATAAATATTATATAAAGAGCACTTTGTTGAGACGCCGCAGACGCATCTTGCTGACGTAACGGCGTGCAAAACACTGTAATTGTTACATTCTGGTTTAATGGGGAAAGACTTGAACTTCACTTTGTAGACTTTGCGGTGGTCTCCAAAATAGCACATGAAAAAAAAAAAAGGGGGTAAAAAAGCATGAGGCCAGGATGTGCCCTGAGGCTACGGAGAGGGAGGGTGACTTTGCGGCTGCTGGAATACGGTCCACTACTTTCCAAACCACTGGGGAAGAGAGGGGGGGGAAAAAAAAGGGGGGGGGGGGGTGTGCTTATCCAACCCCCTCATCCTCGCTCGTCTCCAGAGGCCTTCAAGCTACTCTCCTGCTACGCTGCTCTTATTTTTCAAATTCAAGTGAGATCCAATTCCATCTTCAACTTTCCTCCTGAGTGCATTTTAAATTGGGGGGGGGGGGGTGAAAACCAGACGCTTGGTGGTCTTCTGTGATTTTATTCAAGAGGAGACTAAGGGCAAGAGAGGGAACTTTAGCATGTATCCTTTTGGTTGTCATTTCTCCCCGCAAATGTCGGAATTGCGACGCTGAATCTGCCCGGCCAATCAGCAATGAGCAGCGGTTTACAAAACCCGGCCACTTCTGTTCAAACTAGATCAGATCTGGATTAGACTTTGTTTGATTTTGTGGTTTCCAGATGGGCATTTCAAATTGAATTAAAACTAGATCGGGATCTGGATGAAATTGAGTACACGTTACATCATCAAGATTCTGAATACGAATTTCAAATTTCATTTTAACTAAATCTGATCGGGATTAAATTTGGTTTGATATTGCAGTTCATACCATGCATATAGAACATTGGAATCAAACTGGATTGGATCTGTATTAAACTTTTGTCTGCTACCGTGTTCCATTTTCAACATATTCCAAGAAAATGTCAACTTGGTGTCAGCTTGTCTAATCACGAGGAGACGCAGGACGGGAGATCTTACCTGAGACAGGTTTCCCACCTCCAGGTAGAAGCAGATGATGAAGGAGTTCCAGCCCACCCACAGCACCAGCCACACCGCATACTACAAGCACACAACAGGCTCGCCTCAGACGCCTCCATTTTCGGAAACCCAAATCACTCACCGCGCGTGTACTCACAAAGATGAGGTATCGGAAGCGGAACTGCACGGTGCCGAACATGCCCAGGATGACGGCCATGATGTGCAGGAAGTTGGCCAGGATGGGCGCCCACTGGTACCCCAAGAAGTCAAACACCTGCCTCTGGAGGGCGGCCACCTGGGAATCGGGACCCAAGAAGGAGGCGGAGTCCCGTTACAACAAGGCGGGGACACGCGGCTCGCGCGCACTGCTGCAACCGTTGCCATGGTAACTGCCTGGAGCCCGGCGACCCCCCCCCCCCCCATCCCTTCCAAACTAATGAGGATGTACGGGCCGCAATCCCAACAATGGCCTCCACCACACACACACACACACACACACACACTCTCAATCATGGTGGGCTCGTGTTACACACTTATTACATTCGGACAAGACAAAAAAAAAATCTATTTTTAGACACAAGGAGCTGCTAAGTTTAACTCCAGAATGGACACCAGATGGCGAATAGGGGCCCTCTGGAGCATGTTTGAGGGCAAAGAACTCCCCCCCACACCCCAATCTCCACACACACACAAACACGCACACACACACACAAAGCAGCTGAAACCCAAAGCACTGACTGTACCGGACAAAAATGTCTGATTAACCGGCATGTAGCACGCTGCTTTAATTATACCCGCGAGCAGCACACACAGTCTAACATTGAAGTGAGGCGTTCAAGGACCCTCGGGCCTTCTCCCGCTGGAATTACCCTCCGACACACTGTGCAGTATTGTGCGCCGGGCCGATATGTAATTTATGAGCCGTTCCTTCCTATCAAGAAAAAACTCCTCCCAGAAGCAATAACCGTGTTTGTGTAGCAGCTTTCAGTGCGCGGCCGTTCGTCTCGTTATCCGTCCCATCTTCGGAGATAACAAAATATCTTGCGTGTAATCTCTTTGATTGATTTGCCTTGCTTTACTAGCAAAAAGTGCCGCCCTGCGTAAATAAATCACATTGATGCCGTTATCAGGACTAACGAGCAGTCGCAGGCCCGCAACACAAGCGGAAATACGAAGAGAGTCGGTGGGACGCTTGCTGAAGGGATCAAATACACGGTAGCAAAAGCGGAAAGAAATTCACCACTAGACGGCAATCTGTGCATCGGAACATTTTCCAGTTCACGTTATTTACATATTTGCATTCTGGATCAGATCCAGATTTGTTGTACTTTGAAGTGACGCAGAAAATGTCACTTATGATGGACCGTATTCGGATTAAACACACATTACAGGCTAGACATATTTCATTCAAACCGGAGTGGATCTGGATTAAACGGAAACAAAGCACATATGGAAACTGGATCAGATCCGGAATCAACTTGGTAAATATATCATCATGACAACTACTCAAAGAACGGAATATTAATGTCATATTCTACTCTAAGTGGATTTGATTCGGATCAAACTTGCTCAACACGAACGATTCTCACAATCAGGACCGAATACAAATTTCACATTTGATTCAAAATGGATCCAATCTAGACTGAACTTGGTTTGACATTGATTTGATTGCATACCAATGCATGCGCGTAGCAAATGTGATCAAACTAGAGCTGATGCTTCATTAAATTTGACGTTACATTTTAAAAACATGGAACCTGGATTGGCTCTGGATTCAATTGAGTAAAAACTACATCTTAACTTTAAAGACTGAAATTTAAAATTTTACATTCCATTGAATCTGGATCTCATCCAGATCAAACATCACATCTTGATTGAGTCAAGACTGAATATGATTTTCATGTTACATTCAAATTGAATGCAATCCAGATTGAATTTGATTTGACTTTAGTTTTACAGCATTTAGAGTAAATTTCATTTCGATGTAGGTTAAACGACACGTTACATTTTCCAGACACTGCATATAGAAATTTTTTTATGGAAACCGGATCAGATCTGGTTTCACTTTAGTGGACATTACATGCGGATTATTAAGATTGAATACAAATGTCCTACTTTGTTCAAACTGAATTAAGGTTTGGATTCCATTAAGCAAACATTACGACACCTTAAGATAAAGTTCAAATGTCATTCGATTTGGATCCAACGTGGTTTGACTAAATTTGTACGTGGCACATTTCATTCAAGATGGAGCCAATCTGGATTTAACTTGACAGTATATTTGACAGATTTTGCATAAACGCATGTTTTCTTAAAGACTAAATACAAACGTCCCATTTCATGCAAACTGAATCAAACTTGGTATGATGTTACTTTTACAGCATCAAATGGAATTGGATCAGTTCTGGATAAAAGCTTGATTTTTGACTTCACGCAAGAAAAACCCCCTAAGGAGGATTTGTGTTTCATGTGCAAATCAGTGTGTGTCCTGTGCTGTCCTGTGCTGTTGTTGGGCTCTCACCAGCTGCAGGGAGCAAATGACCAGCAGCGTGCATCTGCCGTCGCACTTCCCCATCTTGGAGGGCTCGGCACGCGGCTTGGGGCCGCGCAGGCTCCGGGGGAAGGACGGATCCCCGCTCAGATCCAGACTTGCCTGGCCGTGTCAGCTCACACCATTCCGGGCTGCGGAGGCCCCCCCCCCCCTCCCTGCCGCCTCCTTCCTCCGAGGCTCGACTGCTGCTGCTTCCCCTCACAGCGGACGACCCATTTGATGCTCGAATTCTCAAATGATTGTCGTCGTCGTCGTCTTCGCGCCGGGCCCGACTGCGGTCAGACCACCAGCGACAAGCGAATCACCTCGGCCACACCTTCCGGAGGGTCTGGAGGGAGGGGGGTGCGGGTGCGGGGGGGGGGGGGGCACACACACACACACAAAGGCACAAAGAGAGGCGGAAAAGTGTTATGATGAGCTCCAGGCTGTAGACAGAAATGAGCATCATATGATAGCGGGATCACACGGGGACGTCGGGGAGGGGGAAAGCGAGCCCGCAACGTTGCTTCGGAGGCTTCGGCCCTCCCGCCCGGCGACCGACGCACAAAGCAGCCCGTTGTGACTCACCACGTTCGGATGAACAACAATCGCGGGCCCCTCTCGGAGGCTCCTCCGCGCGCCGTCTTCCCGTTCCGTCTTCTCCGTCGGTCACGCGCCAATAAAAACGGCTAGACTCCGTTCGGGGATTCCGGCGGGTGGAAAAGAAAGACGGCGCTGCCTCGCTTCGCCCTCCTCGCCGTCTTTTGTCAACAATCGGTGCCGGAGTGTGCGCAGGAGGAGCCGGAGGAGCGACGGGGAAAGAGGCGGGCGCGAGAGCGAGGAAAGGAGGAGGAGGTGGTGGTGGTGGGAGGGGGTTGGGTTGGGGGCTGGCCGTGGTGGCGACCCCCCTCGAGGAGGAGCTGAGTGGATCCTGCAGGGGGGGGGGGGGGGGGAAAGAGGAGCAACAAAAGGGGAGGCACAAAAAAAAAAAAAAAGCACATCAGCGTGGATGAGCGGATGCACGCACGCCTGGTAGCGAGGATTGGGGGGGGGGGGGGCTCACAGATGAGGTGCGAGGATACTCGCCTTGCACTTCCATTCCTTTGTCATCATTAACATCTTCCACCTTTCCGTCTTATTACACAAAATGACTCATCAAAACACGAAGTCTAAATCAACAAAAAGCACTCAATAAAGAAAGAAAATGAAGTATGAAAGTGCATTTACATTGCTTCCGAATCAGATCCGGATTACATTTGGCTTGAATAAACGTTTTACAGACTGCATACAGAATTTTTTTTTATCTGGATCATAACGGATTGCATTTGGTAAATTCTGGTTTACATTATACTAACGTGCATCAAAAACAAATTTCATACAAACCAGAAAAGATTTCGAATTTGGTCAAACTCGCCACAATACAGAATGACAAAATGTAAAACATTAACAACAAATAAAAAAGTAAAACAAGGACAGATTCTCATGCTGAGTTTAAAGCCAAGGAATAATAATAATAATAATAATAATAATAAAGGATTTCCATACCATTTTGAACGATGGACAGTTAGGCTGATATGTGCACATGGAGTCAAAAGAAATAAAACTGAATTAGATCTCGATAGAACGTATTTGAATGAACATTTAAACACCCTGGATCCAAATAGGTTTTATTTAAACAAAATCAGCTCTCGTTTAAAATTGGTTTAATGTATTTAAGTACATGTATTCGGTCTGTAAACACACAGTACGCATGGTAAGATGAATTCAAAACGGAATCAGATCTGGACTCAACCTGATTTGACGTCACACAGCAAATTCCATTCAAACTGGATCCGAGCTGCATTCAACTTACATTTCAAGAAGTACATACAAATTTCATTCAAACTGGAGCAAATCTGGATTATTTTAGGTCAACATTCACGGTCTGTACACATTACTTCGCAGACTGGATACAGATAGCAAAATTAATTGAAAACCGGATCAGATCTGGACTCAATTTAATCATCCAATTCAATTAAAAGACCATAAATAGCACTTTTTATTCAAAACGGTCAGATTTGGATTGAAATTGATTTGACAGACGCATAACAATTTTCATTCAAATTGGATCAGCGCTGAATAAAATGAATAAACAATTCAAGTTGAAAGAATTTGATAGAATACTTACCGGAGGTTGTTGCGTCAAAACCGTGTCGCGGAAAACATCATCGGTAGAGCCAACAATGAACTACAAACACTTGCAAGCACGTGTACGACATCTTCCAGATCGAAGCAGCCTTCTTAGTTACTAACTCTTCTCAAATGTCAATTCTACACACATCAAAGAGAGAAAAAACCGCAGTGTGCGTTTCTGTTTCCGGGCTGCATCTGTTGCACGCATGCGCGCGCACACAAGCATGAAAAGAGAGCTTTTCATCTTTCTGTGTGCTTGCTTGGCTGTGCGGGAGCGGACCAGCAAGGACACGCGCGCGTCAGACCACGTTTGCTCGGACATGACAGCCATTGGGCAGATTATGCGCACACATCTAGTTTCAATCTCAGCGGAATGTCGATATCTGAATGACATTTGGCGCATATCGCAGTTTTGAAGAATAAACGGAACATTTCAATCCATCTGGATCAGATCTGGATTAAGTTTGACTTTTCACTTTACAGATTGTGCCAACAGCAAATGACAATCAAATTGGATCAGGTGGATTAATAGTTCATAGTTTCCGCAGAACATTTCTTTCACTGTATCGGATCCAGATTAGATCCAAGTTTGGCAATTTAGTAATTCTGCAATCAATCTGGATTACATTTGGTGTGATCACACACTATGCAAAATTGAATTCAAACTGGATCATATCTGCATTAAGTAATATTTTTTTTTAAAAAAGACATCACAGAAATGTTCATTCAAAGGTGGTCAGATCTTGACATCACCATTTACAGACTGAATACACAAATGGACTTCAAACTGGACCAGATGTGAATTAAATTTGGCTTCACATTAGTTTGGTTTGTCAGTTGGTTTGTTACTATTTCAGTTGACCTGACATTCAAGTCATGGTAACAAACTTCTCATCGCCTTTATAAGGTTTGTTTTGTGGTTTTTGTGGCAATTCATCATTCCGAAAAACAAGGTCAGACATGATTTCTTTAAAGAATTTGTAGATTTTATCAAAAAGAACAAAACATTGGAATAAAAAATTTTAAAAAAATCACTGCTGATGTTCTCACACACTCGCTACTGAATCTCTCCCAAATACAGTCGTTTATCGCTGCCACCGGAGAGCACTGTGGAGACAAAGCAGGCGCAACGTTAGCAAGTGGCAAAAAAAAAAAAAAGGCACAGTCAAGACCAAGACCCGTAGCAAAAATCCCGAAACGCGAGACTTACCGACAGGCTCCTCGGGATGAAAGATCACCTCGTTGACGGAGCCGGCGTGTCCCGGCAGCTTGTAGAGGATGCGGCGTGACGTGGTGTCCCAAATGTAAACAAATCTAACACCAAAAAAAAAAGTGCGAAACTTTTGGGGTGATTTCTAGTGACTCACCTCGAGGACACGTCTCATTTCCCAGCAGCCTCGAACGCAACATTAGTTTTTCGAGTGCGTGTGTTACCTGTCAGCTGATCCCGCGGCTATCTTGCTGCCGTCAGTGGACCACGAGCACCTCAACAGGTTCTTGAAGAAAACGGGGTTGGAGTTTGTCAGCAAAAAAATAATAAAAAATTTAAATAATAATAATAAAAATTAAATAAAAATAATTAAGCCAGGACAGGATTTTCGTAAATATTAATAACCTTTTCAAAGTTGTGTACGTTGCCCTGGAAAATCTTCACACATCTTTCCTTGGGCGCAAAAGGTCGAACGTCCCAAATACGCACTGCAGGCAAACATAAACAACGGTCAAAAAACATGCCTGAAAAGAGGGGGATTTTTTTTTAATTTTTTTTAAACAGATCAAAGCTTTACCAGTGTTGTCCATGGAGTTGGAGAGCAGGTACGACCCCTCCGAGCTGAGACTGAGTCCGGTCACCGAGTCGCCGTGTCCGTGCATGTTGTACATCAGCTTGTTCTGCCTCAGGTCCCACACCTGCGACACACAAGAGCACGTCGCGCCGCAGTCGTGGCCATCCTCCAGTTTTACTGGGAATTTCTCTGGGTATTACCTTGATGTCGTTGTCGATGCCCCCAGACAGAATCTGGTCGCTGGTGTCATTGAAGGTGACGGCAAGCACCTGGTAGGTGTTCTGGAAAGTGTGGATGGCGCCTTTCTTGCGCACGTCCCACAGCTGCAAAACAATAAGTGCGTTCATTCATAATGAAGTGCGCATTTTTCATATTAATAAACAAGTTACAATGTATTTTTTGCTCATACGTGACATTGTACTCACCTTGACGGTCCCGTCATCGCTGCCGGTGCACACGAGCTGGGGTCCCCTACGGGCGGGGTAGCAGGTGTTGACGAAAGAGGTGTGGCCCTTCAGCCGCTTGATCCGCTCGCCCGTCTCGCTGTCCCACACGCCCACCGTCTTGTCCGTGCTCGCAGAGAACAGCAGGCTGAATGGGAACAAAATACGAGCTACTTTTTAAAATTCATCTGGTGTTTTAGCAACAATCTGACCCGAGCATCTGCACAGTTAAGATTTTGAATAACGGTTTGAGGTTTCAATACAGTCTCGAGCCTGAGTTAGGATTTCAAAGTAGGCGAGCTAAGTGACCTTCCGTCTGTGTTATAGTGCAGCTCCATCACAGCCCCGCTGTGACCCTTCAGCGTGGCAAAGTTGTCACAGTCTCCGTACACGTTCCACATCACTACAGAGACACAAACACAGTTCATGTCTTCCTGACAACGTTAACATCTTCATCTGTTTGTACGTGACGGGCTTACATATGAGCCTGTCAAAGCCGGACGAGGCCAGGGTGGCTCCGTTGGGGTGAAACTTGCAGCAGTACACCTCGCCCTCGTGGCCCGACAGCAGCATGATGGGTGCCTGCAGGCTGGAGGTCCTAGGGGGCCCCTGAAAAAGTCCATTCACATTATTACATTTTTAATATTGACAACAAATAGTTTCTTATTTGCACCACAAGGTTGCGCTGGTGGGCTAGCTTACTATTAGCATAACTAGCCTCACCTACAATAAATTCAGCAACTACCGATAGTGTATTTCAAGGTATTTTGTAGTCCGTGTCCAGCTATTGTCTTCTAATTAACATGAACTAAGGAACTTAATGGTCGTTTTTATGCGAAATTCAATACATTACCCCGGCCACGAGCTGCTGAGACTGGGCCGCCGCCACCAGCTCCGCCCGGGGTCTCTTCATGGCAGGAGACGGCACCACCGCCATGTCCGACATTCTCTTCTTTGGCTCAATCATGCCTGTTTCTTCGACGAGACCGTCAAAAAGATTTAAATTCCGTTATTTGGGCTATAAAACCACGAATGTATGGGCGCCTTTTCACGTAGATACATCGAGCGGTCAGCAATGGAGGAAGAACAGAGGTAAGTATTTCCGCTAGTTCGAGTGGTCTGATTGGTCGAGATTTTCCGTTTTTGTGATGATTGGCTATGTCAAGAATTGAACCGGAAGCGAAACTGAGGTAGTTACGCGTCTTCTGACAAATAAACAAACAAATAAATACATAAATAAATTAATACACCCTGTGGCAGAATTTCTAAAGAGGAGATTTAAGTTTGAGGTAGATAACTGTTCCTTCTGCCAAAATGATGAAGAAACTTTGGATCATTTGTTTTTTCTTTGTCCTAGTGGAAAAACAGTAAACCCTCCTTTCAAGGATTTATGGCCGATTTTAAGTTGTTTTTTGTATGCTTGAAGTAGTGGCAAAGAAACAAATGTGCAGCGAAAATAAGTGCCAATATGAAGCAGTAGATATTGTTTTGATTTTTTTGTATACGCTCCTCTTTTATTTTAAGTGACGTGATGTGCACGAATCCCCAGTTTTTGTTTATTCTGATATTCTTTTTATTGTTTTTATTGTTGCCTTGTTCAGGCGTTGCAATCCTCTACATGTGTATGTTTATAGAAATGTTAAAAAAAGTGAAGGGGGGGGGGGACTTGCGAAATGAAACCAGAATTAATGCGTGATGTCAGTTTTTTGATTGGGAAAAATAAATCAAGTGCCCGATGATTGGCTACACCGCTTGTTGTTAAACTGCATTGCACCGGAAGTGAAACAGGAGCTAACTGTTGCTAACACAACTGTTAGCAGATAAGCGTGCGTGTTTTACGTTGATACTGCACTCGGTGTAAGTTATATCGGCGCGCTTTATGGACTTTACGCTTTTTTTAAAATATTATAAACATATACGCTATTTTCAGTTGTATTTAAAACGGGTTATTCTCAATTTTAGCCAGTCAAGCGGATGCTTAAATCGTGTTGACGTTATCTTGCCGTGAAGGGGGATTCCTAAACACAATTTTCTCAAACGATAATCGATATTGTTGATATCGAGAGAACGATCGAGATGTCCGACAATGAGCCGGAGCCCGCGGGACTCGATGGCCTGCCGCCACTCTACAGCGTCTCCAAGGGAGAAGTGGTCTCCGTGCAGACGTATGGAGCTTTTGTCCGCCTGCCAGGCTACAAGAAGGAAGGTAAGTGACACAGCCGGAAGTGATGACCACATGCTTTTTAATGGATTTCGTGCAATGCATACACTATTCGAAGAAATTGAGGTAGTTGACGTCCAAAAGACTTGCAGAAATGCGCAGCAACATGTTCGCTTGGGCGTACAGTTTACAATATTGTCTCTGTCATCACGCCAGTTTAGAAAATGTCCCAGGTACTTGACTTCGCAAACATGTATGAGAGGCTTTCCACATAAATACAATACAGGAAATAAAAAAAACAATTGTCCTCTTGCTTCTAACAATCATCATGTTGCTCTTAGTGGGATTATACAAAATGCCATGTTCTTTCCCAAATTCAGAATGCGAGAGCCAGAAGTCGAGACTCAATGGAGTCTCTTTATGCAAACTTTATGCACCTTCAGGTCTGGTACACGTGAGTGAGATGTCAGCCACTCGTGTCGAGAGTGCTGCAGAAATTGTCGACGTGGGGGAGAAAGTCTGGATTAAAGTCATCGGCAGAGAAGTAATTGCACACTTAGATCAAGCATGATGTGATGACGGTGCTCAAGTCAAGGGTGTCTTCTGCTTGCCAGATAAATGGCGAGAAGATCAAGCTGTCCTTCTCCATGAAAGCTGTAAATCAGGGAACAGGCCGGGACTTGGACCCCAACAACGTCATGGCAGAGTATGTTTGTTTTGATGGATGATACGCGCGTGGGCGCTTAACACGTGAGCTTGCGTGTGCAGGCAGGACGCGAGGCGACGCAGACAGTTCCGAGACCACACGGGCAACAGGATCACGCTGGAGGCCGTGCTCAACACCACCTGCACTAATTGTGGCTGTAAAGGTGCTCAAAAAAACCTCGGCGTGCACTTTACCTATCCAATTGACCTTATGAACTGAAGTCGCGTTTGCATTTTTAGGCCACTTTACAAAGGACTGCTTCTCTGCACCCGGATTGCAGTACGCTCTTGTACCTGAAGAGGACGACGAAGAGCCGCAGCAGCAGCAGCAGCAGACATCTACGGCTGCACCGCAGAAAGATAAAGACAAGAAGAAGAAAAAGAAGGTATAGTGAACGCAAACAATTTTTTGGATCGCTATTCGTATCTCAATTCAGCGTTCCCAATTGAAATGAACAGAATGCTATTCATCTTTTCAGGCCTTGCCCAAAATAAAACACCAACAAAAAATGGTGAAATGTGTTTTTGAATAAGAAAAACATGCACTGTTTTTTTTTCAAAAAGATGAACTAATAGCATTGTTAAGTAGAATGTAAAGAATTGAACAGTTTGTGCATCATTGGTTTCAAACTTGATTTGTGCTACTCCTAGTATGTGCCTTGACCACCAGGGGGCAGTATAAAGTTAACCTAATAAATACATCAGGATGGTGGTCTCTTTTAAACTTGATAAACTGCAGTCAAATTATTGTTTATAAACTTTTCTTAAGGGGGCATGGGTCACTCTCTGAATTAAACTTTTGGCAGCAGGGCTCGTTCCCGCGCTGTATTCATGAAAAGTGATGAGCGCACGCGTGACGCTTTTCTTCTTGCACCCGCCAGGAGAAGAAGACAAAGAAGAAGAGGAAGCGTGAGAGGAAAGACTCGGACGGCGGCAGCAGCAGCAGCGACGGCGGCGGCGAGTGCAAACCGAAGAGGAGGTGTCACGAGCGGGACGATGACAACAAGCACAGAAAGAAACACAAGAAACACAAGTCGCACAAGCACAGCTGAGCGTGCACGCAAAATGGCCGCCACAGCCGGGAGGACTTTTTTGTTTCAATTTTGGATTTTTAAGAGGTTAGGCTTTTTTTTTCTTTTTCTTTTTTCTCTTTGTCACGCTGCTGACAAGACAAGCTTATAGTTCTGGGAGCTTTGGGTTCTGGGATCTTCAGATCCATGGACACAAAGGTACCTAGACCTAAGATCTGTTTACGTTCAATTGATAAGTTCTTGGTTCTGAGTACTTTTGATTCCTGAGGCTAAAGTAACCATTGCATTTCCACTTAAACGGTTTTGTTACCTTCAGTTTCACGGACTAAGACCTCCTCAGAACTAAAAGTACCTATTCCATTTCCACCCAACGTTTGTGGAACTTCTGGTTCTGACGACTCTAGAGCAACAAACGTCCCTGGAACCAAAAGTGCCAATTACATTTCACCCTTAAGACTCATGAATTACTGTTATTTCGCAACATGTTCAAATTATGGTTCTCTGTATTTATGGTTCCAGGGATTAAAAGTCCCCACAATTACTGTAGACTTTTGGTTCTCCGCCGCTAAAAGGTCCTCAGAACCAAACATAGCCATTTGAGGGGCTTCTGGTATGTGTAGTCCAGGGGTAGGGAACCCCGGTCCTCGAGAGCCACAGTCCAGCGTGTTTTAGATGTCTCCCTCACCCCAACACGGGTGATTCAAATAATAAGCGGAGGAGCCTGATAACAATCCTCACCTGTGTTGGAGGAGGGAGACATCTAAAACTCACGGGGACCAGGATTGCCTACTCCTGCTGTAGTCCGAGGACATATTAGTCCCTGGGACTAAAAGTGCTCTTTGCGTGTCCACCGAATTATCCAGGAACTTCATTTCCATCTCAAGTTCAGGGAATTTTCCTAGGCTAAAAGGTCCCCAGAATTAAAAGTACCCATTGCATGTTCTAAATTATAGACTTGGCTAAAAAAAAAAAAAAATCCGTTTTAAAATGTAATTTCTTTGTCCTCCATGTCTGGCCACATGTAACTGTATATCTGTAAGCAATATGGCGGTCGGTGACCACGCCGAAGAAGGACTGCTCATCTCGTTTGACACTTTGTGAACTTTGGCGACGCTACGCACACACACGCCAACACACGCTCAGAGGAAGCAGTAAAGGCGCAAACAGGAAGTGCCGTCTGGCCGACACCCGCACTTCCGCCATGTTTTGACTCTTTTGAAATTCAACCATTTGAAGCTTACACTTGGCAATGATCCTGTTTCGAAAAGAAAAAAAAGGGCGGGAAAAGAAGACCATTTCTCCTCCTGTCGGTGGCCCAAATAAATGTTTTCGGCAGATGTTGCGCAGTGCGTTTGGCAAGATGTGCTTTCAAGATTCCTCGACTGTGGCTTCTACCCCCCCCCCAAAAAAAAAAAAAAAGGCTCGTCAGAACATGTGAAGGAAGAACCTTCAGCAGCTGCAGTTTATTTGTGCTATTTGGGGACTGAAAAACAACCACCGAGAATTACGGAAGACAACTTTGTGGGTATTTTTATTTCATTTTCTTTATTAGCATTTAGCGGGCTAGCCTGCCCTCCTTACAGGCAGGAAGTGTATTTCCCACAAAGTCAATTACAGATGTAAAGTGTGTGTGTGTGTGTGTGCGTGTGTAAAGAGGGTGTGACGAGCTCTCAGTTCTGCGAAGAATATTTTGGCCGCCCACTAACAAAAGAGACTCATAAATCCTGTTGGCTGCTGCATGTTTTGAGTCCTGATAGCAAAGCATGCGATGATTACAGACATGTCATAAGTTGCTGTAATAAGCATTAAATAAAAAAAAAGAAGAAGAAGAAGAAGAAGTGTATGTCATGTTATCGTAGGCACAATTAAGTGTGATAAAGTGCTTCCCATTTTGGGACGTGAAATGTTAGCCGGTAATCGTGTGGAAGAAGTTGGCTTTAATTTCTGCTTCTTCTTTTTTTTTTTTTTTAAATTCTCACACCCGAACCAAATCATCTTCTGCAAGATGTATCAAAATCTATATATATTTTTTAGATAAGGGAATTTTTTTAAACTTTTTTTTCTATATACTGTTTATAAATGTTTTAGTAAATACTGTTTTATTTTTGTAATGCTAAAGATCATTTTAATGATAGTTAGCATGCGCATGTATATATATTTTATAATTTTCCTAGATAATTTTATTTCTTATTACACTATCATCAATGGCTCTTTTAATATTTCTTTCAAAATTAAAAATCCAAATAATTTTCTTAATGTTTTAGATAGTTATATATATAAATGAATGTATTATATAATTTAATAAAAATATATAATTTTTATTTTAAAAAAGCATACCCACATATATGCAAATATTTTCAAATTTTTGTTTTACCTAATCATTGGCTCTTTTAAAGTTTTTTTTAAAGGAAATCTATATTTTTCTTATTTTATGTATCTTTTCTAATTCAATTATTTATGAATATTTTGTTACCCCTCGCGTACAAACAACAAACGGCAACCGTACTGTAAGCGCACAAAATGAAGCGTTTGGTGAGCGTCGCAAAAGTCTTACCCTTTGACCTGGTTGGTGACCTTGCGTGACACCTCCAGTAAGCGGCAGAATGATCAAGTGCAAAAAACATCTGGAATTGTTCCTTTCACCTTGCCAGGACACACACACACACGCGCGCACGCACACACGCACACACAAATACAGTAGACGAGCTGCTTGGTGTTTATTTATAGGATGGAAAGTGCGCTCACACGCTTTGGATCACTTGAGAGGCGTCCGCCAAATTCCTTTGCGGACGCACGTGCTTACCAACTATATGCGTTCCCTCTTTTATTTGTATGCAAATGCTAAAAAAAAATAAAAAATAAAAAAAAAAGTGATGTTGCTCGCTAGTTAAAAACATCCAAGTTAGAATGTGTTTTAAATTTGTTATGGATAAAAAATGAGGTGGTTTTCTTTGGAAAATGATTCAGAGATTGATGACAGCAACTTGGAGATGTTTCTTTTTCTTTTCTTTGGACGACGAATCTTCCAAAGGCTACTTGGAGGTCCAAGATGTTCTTGGAGCTGCAGGCTTTTCTTGAGACAGCAATTTGCCTTTGGCTTTTCTATGGTCAGTTTGGACTGTGACATTTTTTGGGGGTGGGGGGGCAGCGACCTTTTCTTTGGCTGTCAACTTGGAGATAAGTGTTTTTCGGTGGACAGTTTGGGCAGTACGACGGCGTATTAGGCCCACGTATAAATAGATTTTTTTTTTAGAGGGTGGGGGCAATAATAATAAAAAAAAAAAAAAAAACGAAATATGTGTGAGTTTATAAAGTGGCAAATTTGCGAGTTTTTTTCTTGGAATATTGCCCCCCGCCCTCTAAGGAAAATATATTTACACATGGGCCTAATACGCCGTCGCAGGACAGCAATTTGGTAATACTAGAAAATAAATCACAATTTCCACATATTTGGTTCAGGATTATTTTTATTTTTTTTTACTTCCCAACGTTTCAATTGAAAAACTAACATTGGAATATTTTCAGTGTTTGTAACAGTTGAAGTCCTCAAAGTGGAGGACGTCATAGGACAGTACGGGATTGGGGGGAATAGGGATGGGGGGAGGGGGGGGGTCCACAAGTAGTGTAAATAATACTGACTCTTCAATATTTGAAGGAAACATGAGTTGATACATTGCGGTTTCGGAGCTCTGTGGATGCAAGCATGTTTTTTTTTTTTTTTGGGGGGGGGGGTCTTCACTCGGCCTTCTCGTAAGAGCGTGTGCAAACGACGTCGCCCAGCGTCAGCGTCTGTTTCCAAAACCCAACATTTCAGAAAAAAAAAACGACCAAACATTTTGCTTGTGTTTTTGAGTGAACTGACCAGCAAGAGGGCGTTGCCGGTCACTTCGCGCACCAGGCTGGTCTCTTTGCCCTCCCACCGCTGGACGTGAACCATCTTGCCGTCTTCTATTGTCACCACCGACTGCGCACAAGAGTTGAGGTGTTACCTCCCCCAAGGAAATTTGCAAAAATAATGCCAGAGCCGGTCAGCAAAAGCACTCATGAAAATCTTTTTGCTTTTGCATAATTCTGCATGACAGTTGAGCAGGCTTGTTTGTTTGAGTTTACATAATTATGCTGAAAATATCAATATAGTCATAAATACACTTTGTCGGAAGTATAGAAACCAACTTGGGCCGCTTTTTGGACTTTCCAAACGTGATGCGAGCCATCCAATATTGTGGCTTAAAAATTGAGAATAATGCTATTGTTTATAAAATAAATAATTTAATTTAAAAAAATATATATATAGTTTATGCTCTTTTTTACACTATTACGAATTGTTGAATTTTTTTTTAGCTGCTTTATTTAGCTTAGCTTGCAATACTTTTAACTTAAATTTAATTTCAATTTGACGATTAAAGTTTAAAACTATTTGACTTTTTGAAAAAAAAAGTTAGCTTTTTAACTGTTAACTATTGTATTTTTAAATTTGAATTTTGTTTGTAATTTGACTATTTTTTTTGTATTATTGTTTACATTTCTATTTTCACTTAATTTTATTTGTATTCTTTTCATTTCATTCAAATCAAATTTAGTTTATTTCAAATAACGTTTGTAAAAAATATATATACTGTATATATTTTTCATATTTTTACCGTAAATTGTATATATTTTGTTACTTTTTTTAATTAAACTTGTCTAATTTGACTATTACTGTGATTGTCACAACTTAAAATTTTCCCCTATTTTGTAAATATTAATATCAAATGTTATTCATTAAACCTTTTATGTGTTTTGATTAATAAAAACAACTAACTTGACAAATTAAAGAAGGTTCAGTATGATGAACTTTAAAAATATATATATATGAATAATGTTGTAACTTTTAATTGCAGTCTTTTGTTCGTATTACTCCACACTTTTTTCGACCGTTCACAATGACGACCTTCATGTGTATAAACATTTCGAATAATAATCCTTGGTGACATGACTTGACTCCACTTTTCATTGCGGTGGACTCGTCAGACCGACCTTGACGTTCCTGCTGTCGGCGGTGGTCTCGTCGAACTCCTCTCCCAGCTTGAAGGAGATCTCGGTGTTCTTGACGGTGCTCTGCGTCTTGACCGTCACCGTGTCGCCGTCCACTAAGATGATGGTGGTGGGCTTGGTCACGTTGCCCAACTTGCGCACGGCGAAGCCCACGCCTGCGGGGACAGCGTACCGGTGCGTTTAGGTGGCGTGGGAAAAGGGAGCCTTCTTGTGACTGTCAGTCATGTAGTGACTTGTGTTTTGTGTGCAGCCTGTTCTGCGGGATCTCCACTAATCTTACCTGTGCACCTGAACACTGAATGACTCACATAGCCTTTTGTGTGAGTGAGTGAGTGAGTGAGTGAGAGAGAGAGAGAGAGAGATGGGGGCAGGTGCATTGTGTCGCACACACACACTTTTGCAGGGTTCTCGAGGATGTGTGTGTGTGTGTATTGGGGGCGGGGTGTTGAGATAATTGCAAGCTGTGACCGTAGGCCATTTCAAAAAGATCTGTCTGCTCTTGTCACCGTGGCAACTGGCGGCCTTACAGCCCCCCTCGGCAATTCTCTTGGTCAATGAGACACACACAGTTCTCAATGTTATTTGTTATTTATGTCATTACCGTCTAAGGGAGTCGTCAACTTTACGGCGCCCGTGCCTCGTCCGCAGCACCTTATTTTTCGTTATTTTCCCACAGTAATCACGCCATTTTAAAGTTATTTAAAGCTGTGTTGTTGTTGTTGTTGTTGTTGTTGTTGTTGTTGTTGTTGTTGTTGTTGTTGTTGTTGTTGTTGTTGTTGTTGTTGTTGTGGTTACCTCCAGCAATGGACGTCCAACAGCCGGTTGGCTCGCCATCAGGCGGGTGCCATTTTAATTTAAGCTTGATTTAGCGCCGCTCAGCCGTCCCTCAGCAATGAATGTCCGTGCGGAAACACGAAATATTTGTTCCGGCGTCTTCCGGGTCGCGCAAATATCTTTATTTTTTAAATTACTGTACAAATTATTTTGACGTAAATATCGACTTTAACGGGGAAATACGACATTTGTATTGTTTGAAACTTTTTGAAACATTGATATTTTTTTATCTATTCTTAGTGTAGTTTAAATGGGGGAAATGATACAATAGAGAAGATAAATGAATGAAAACAAGTTAAATGTATTTTATTTATTTTAAATATAAAAACACACTACATTTTATTTTGAAACCAAAAATATATATATTTTTTTATTTTTAAGTTTAGTTTTGTTGTTTAAAAAAAAAGTTTTTTGAAATTCATTCTTTTTTTTTACACAGCTGATGTTTTTATTTATTTATTTATTACTTTTGTCAGTGTTTTTAATTTATGTATTTAACCCCCCAACAAAAAAAACATATATATATATATATTAAAAATTTTGTTTTTTCAAAACTTTTTAATTTAGATTTTTAGCTGATTTTGATTTGATTTTATAATTAAAAATTTGAAGTTTGAATTAAATAATTCTCCTTTTTCCTTATTAGTTGACTTTTTTCACCAAACTTTTTTTTCAATTTTCTGATATTTTGCCATTTGAAAATGTCATCTCTGCTGTATGACGACGTTGCTCCCCCCACCACTGACACAAATGACATCATCGGTGTATGCAAGTTGGGCATTGGCGTACCTAATCAAGTGTCCTGTGATGTCCTATTTGGAATCACATGTTCCATTCTGTCTCAGCAGCATTTGAAAATGCGAACCCTCCTACATTTGCCAACAATGGCCGCCTTTCAAATGGAAGTGTGTGGAAGTGTGTGACCGGCTCCTGACCACTCTCCCACCCTGGGGGGCATTCAGGGCCCCACCCCACCACACTCAGGCCATGTGCTCGCTCAGCCACTCCACCCTCCCCACCACACTCAGGCCATGTGCTGCTCAGTCACTCCACCCTCCCTCCCCCTCCGTCTTTTCCACCCTTATGCCACATTCTCCATCTTGTTCGTCCCTTGAATGAATGCAAAAACACACACACACACACCTCACATCACATCACATCAGATAAAACAGACTCACCCAGTTGCTTCATGTACTCTTCAAAGTTCTCGCTGCTTTTCAGGTTCCATGTGCCCACGAAGGCCTCGGCCATGATGTCTGCGGAAAAGGTGGAGGAATGAGGGGAGAGTGTGTGTGAAAGCGTATGTGAGAGAGTGGAGAGTGTGTGTGAGAGAGAGAGAAAGAAGGCAGACTGCAGAAAGACTGAGGAGGAGGGGGAAGTGGCGCGTTCCTACTGGCTGGCTTGACACCGGCTGTTCGTGATGTCATGGAGAAGAGGCTGCCGCGGGAGGAGGGCAAGGGGGAGCGACGAGGAAGAGGTGAGTAGACGTGCTGACTTTTTTATCCTGGGGTAACGTGACGCTTCGTGTCATGTGCCGCATACTGACAAGAAGTCTTCATTCTGAAGATTTTCACCACAAGTTTCGTCATCAACGGAACTGCGACGGGAAAAAAAGATGACTTTTCATTTGTGTATGGTGAGCACTGCAGCGTGCTGAGGCACAAACACAGAAACGGCGGGTATAAAAAGTCTACACACCCCTGTTCAAATGCCAAGTTTTGGAGATGTAAATAGATAACAATAAAACTTTTTCCACTATTATTTTCTTTTCAATGCAATTGGGAAATTTAAAAAAAAAGAAGTAAGACAGGAGAATAATGTGTCAGCAAAATAAAATCCCAAATAAAGT
This sequence comes from Vanacampus margaritifer, assembly GCF_051991255.1. Taxonomy (NCBI): domain Eukaryota; kingdom Metazoa; phylum Chordata; class Actinopteri; order Syngnathiformes; family Syngnathidae; genus Vanacampus; species Vanacampus margaritifer. The sequence continues at coordinate 19,121,287 of NC_135448.1, read as the reverse complement.
TCAGCTGTTCTAGTCAAACAAAAACCGACAGCGCTTCACAGTGCAGATGGACAATAATTATTTTCACATCTATTCATTCATTCATTTTTAATTTTGGCAGTTTTGTTATTATTATTATTATTACCACTTATTAGTTCTGCACTTGTTTGCCCTCTAATAACCTCTACTTGCCCTGTGTGTGTGTGTGTGTGTGTGTGTGTGTGTGTTTGTATTCATGCCTCCACACACACATTTGCACGCCAAGACAGGCTCGCCCATGTGTAGAAAGATGTCATGTGACCGCCCGCCTTCCCTGGTAAAACCTGATACGAAAAATTTTGACACAACCTCCAATGGGTTGTGTGTGCGCGTGCATGTGTCATTATTTACGTCTCTGCAAATGACAAGTTGACAGGTATCTGTTACATTCCAGCAGTTAGCTAACAGTTAGCACACGGCTAACTAGTGAAACCTTGGCAATTGTTTTTTTTTTTTTTTTTTTTTTAATGAGCAATTGCACTCACTCACTTTTCCTGTGTTATTAGTGCAAGAGTGGTCTAGAGCAAACTTGACTGTTAGCATCGGCAGTAAATTATCTCAATATTGTGACTCACAGAGATTACGTTTACAGTACATTTCACAGAGAATGACTTTCGTTTGATTGTTGATAGTCCTGAAAAATGGTATTCTGGCGATGAAATGTACATGTAGCGCTTCTCCCAGACTTACTGGTGCAACGGTGTGCCAAACATGGCGGCATTTTTGCCATAGAGACAGAAAACAGAGGTGAGCTTACCGAGTAGCAACTCAAGATGGCCGCCAGTGGCTTCACTTCTCCCGACGGCGAGTAGGCGGCAGTGTTAGTCCATTAGGCAATATGGCCACTGTTGTTGCAGCAATTACAACTTTATTTATTTATTTATTTGTTATTTATTAGTATTACACAATACAGTATTATAGAATACGCGACTCCTAAAATTACAACTTGATTCTCATAAAAACCTGCCATTGTTGGCAATACATGGCGACAAAAAGTCACATTGTTACTTCACACCACATGGTACGACACACACACACACACACACACACACACACACACGTCCCACTGCCCTTGTCCCGCAGCAGCTTGTGTGTGTGTGTTTGACATAAACAGGTGTGAGGCACGAGGTGAAAGGTAACCATTATAAAAGACTGACCAACAACTCATCCAAAAGTGTAAGGGTGTGTGTGTGCGTGTGCAAGAGAGCGTTGGGCCACATGCTGTGTTACGACATGTTTATAGCGTGGGACTTTTGGAGGCGGGAATTTCACTTTGAGCTCCTAAATGGATTAATACACACCCTATGCAAAGATATTGACGAGGCAGGCGTCCATTAACGTACACATCTACACGCACACAAACGGGTGCAGTCAAATGTATCTAATTGTCCTGTGAGTGTTGAATGTCATAAAGTGAGGAATGTTGATGTCGCTTCCAACTATTTCACCTGGATTCTGTTCAGTTGTGTGTGTGTGTGTGTGGGGGGGGGGGGGGGGTTGGCCTTGTCTCAAGTTTACCCAGTAATGGATAAAAATGACTACTCATACTGGCTACAATGTTTTTGTTTTGTTTTTTGAGACAAAATGTTTTAGTTTTAATAGCCAGTAGTGGATTAAGAGTAAAATAAGAAAATAAATATTGCTAATCCCCGTTTTGTCTGCAGTTTTCGAGGCGCTCAAACAGCTGGGCCTTGTTTTGGTCCACTTGCCCCATCTGTCGGTCAAACGACAATACTGCCACTAAATAAATGCTGTCCCATGGATAAAATGCGATTACATATTCATATATGAAATATTTTAGCTTGATTTTCAACCAAATACCATAGCACTAAAATACTTTCATTCTAAGTTGTTGTTTTTCAAGGCATACCATTACATTACCCAGTTCGTGACAATATATTTAAGTTACTGTTGAATGGTCAAAGGACAGGATGTAGATCCGGGATGAAAAGAAAGGATTTGCTAATCCAATATTAACACTATCCCTGGAGACAGACCATGAGGTAGGTGGCCACCGTGGTGAGGAGGTCTTAATTAACAAATAATAATATTAATAACAAAAGAAAAGAAAACAAGAGACCACCCAAAGTGTCGCATCAGAGTGCATGCTAGGAACAGCGGCTATTATACGATACGATACGATATACTTTTATTTTCCCTGTGGGGAACTTTTTCCTGGACTCCGTCCAGCTGCAGTTTACAGTAAAGAGAATTATTATTATTATTATCCATTCTGTCAGTGAGAAACAATCCAGAACAATACCTGACAAACTTGCTAGCGTGCTATTATTATTGTTGTTGTATTAATTAGCCTCTTATTCTGAGGAACTCAAACATGTTTACGCGCAAAAGTGAAATATTTCACATCCTTGCATGAATTTCAAAATAAAATGCATATATTTGTCAAACGCGCCATTAAGCACGACAATAGATTATAGTTAGGTTTTTCGCTGTGTATATTTATCATTTATTGTTATAACTAACTTAGTACGCGACTGTATTGTGCACTCGCAGCATTTTAGCGCCTGTAAATCTTACTTTGAAGTACCAACTAACTATACTTCCTGCACCAAGCTATGCAACTTGATGAATAACCATGGCAACCGCTTAACGCCGGCTCGTGTCAAATTCAGCTCGCGAAGGATGACGTCAGAGACTTCTTTTCAATTGGAACTTGCTACTCACTTGTTTCGGTCTGGTTTTGTTTAGAAATGGCACCGCCTGCCAAGGCTCGTTTTGGCTGCGATGCGGCGAGGAAATGGAGAACTGCAGGTGAGTTTTGTTTTTGTTATTGACACGTGACAGTTCCACATATGGACAAAGAAAACAATTAGTATGCAAACAGTTTTTTTTCGGGGTCACATGTGATATGTTGTATTGTACATCCAGAGGCAAATCACGCACTGTTTTTCTCACTCATACACACTCTTTCTCTCGCCAACCCTGTCAACACACACACACACACACACACACACACTCACACACACATTGTGTTCTCCAGAAAGTGAACGTTGTTGCGTGTGCTCAAAGCTTCATTAATGATGCAGCCATCCAGGCCAAGGAAGCTTTTGTTCAGGTGTGTGTCCGTCTCAAGAAAGCTTAAATAATTAATCCGGGGCCGCATGAAGTCTCTCAAATGGCACCACTTGCACTTCATGTAATGGGAAAAAATATTCAAATCTGATCATGAGGATTTGTTGTTGAGAATAAGGACTGAAAGTTGTGTGTGTGTATGTTAATGATGCTGATCTAATACCTACAATAGGGATGGGGATACATGAAGTCAGCCATTTTGCTTTCAGGCGGCTATTTTAAGTTTATCCTGACCATTTCCGCGGGGGTTTGCAATTTTAAAAAAATCCAGCCCTTGAGGCCAGTTGAATTTAGCAACATGAAATTTGGGAGGCATGTCTATCCACAAAAAAAGTCTCAAGAAGTGTGAAAAGACACATAAAGTCAGCCATTTTGATTCTATCTAACTCCGTATATTCCTGTGTTTTAGCAGCTCCCGGCCCGTCTTTGAAACGTTCCAGTGGTGGAACTGGTGCTGCTGGTGCTCTGCAGCCGCCGCCGCCGCCGCCGCCCTGGCACGCTCGCCCCCGTCACCGCCCGGGGCAGATCCGCGGGGCGGCCCCTCACCTGCCACTCTTCCACGGGCGACATGCGGAAGAGAGCGCCGAGCGACCCCATCTGGTCACCGTTGTACGACCGGGTCAGAGCGCGCCACGGAAAGTAAACCGCCTTCATTTGTCTTTCGACGTGGTGAAGCAGCATGTGGCTCATTATCCTGGGATGAATATTATGCAGGACCAAAGCTACCATATATATATATATTTTATATAATATATATATTATATATATATATAATTATATATATAAAATATATATAATTATATATATTATATATATATATATATATATATATATATATATATATATATATATATATATATATAATATAATTTAAAAAAATAATACAAAAATAAATATAAATGAAATGGAAATTTATATCTATAAAAGTTTTTTAAAAATGTGTTAAAAAAAATTGTACCCTATTTGTTTGTGTTTCATACGCTACTTTTGGGTGCGAAGTAAACTTTTGTTTATTTTTCCAAGGTGACAGTGCTTTTAAACCGCAGGGGCGTCGTCTCTTTCGAGCAGCTCCTATTGGACGTCTCAGAAGCACTGGGGTTCCCCCGTTGGCACCGATCCCGAGTGACCCGCCTCTACACCGCTTTTGCCCGAGAGGTGGGATTCTTCCTTCACTTTCGTTCCCAAAATCCACACCAAGAATCCTAATAAGAGTTTATCGTTCTGCGCCTCAGGTGAAAAGCGTTGGCGACTTCTTCCGTGGCGACACGGCCCTCCTGGCACTGGGCAAAGCCCGCCCGGACCTGAGCAGTCTGCAGGAAGCACTGGTGGAGCTGTTCCCGGAGCAGTCCCGCTACCGGGCCGAGGCGCTGCTAGTCTGGGAGAAGAAGCTCCGACCGGCGCCGGATAAAGCCGCCAAGGCGGACAGCGGCTTCAGCGAGGGGGCGGACGACCAGGATCCCACGGAGGATCGACCGTTACCTGCGGCGGAGAAAGCGAGTAAGGGCGTGTCCAGGAAAGCCGCCCACCTTCCCAACCATCTGCAGAAGCTTCGAGTGAGGGGCGGAGCTGAGCGAGAGGCGGACGTCGCTCCTCTGTGTGAAAATTGCTTAGTGAGAAGAGCCAAGCGTCCAAACCCGGAGTGGATCAACCCGTTTTCAGGCAGGGCCCCGCTGCCCCCCGTGTGCAGGAAACAAGCGGAAAGTTCAGCCCAAGGTTACAAGAGTTTTATATTTTGCGTTTTATTTTAATTTTGGTGTTTGTTTTTTAAAATTCAGTTAGTTGTGTGAATGCACGTGTGATTCTAGACCAGGGCTCTGCAACCTGCGGCTCGGGAGCCACATTTGGCTCTTTAGTCCCTCCCCTGTGGCTCCCTATGGATCTAAAGATTTTTTTTTTAGAAGAAACTAGTTGTTTTTTTAAACATATTTATTTGTATTTTATTAATGAATGAATGAATTAATTAATAAAAATACTTTTTTAATGAGTAGAAATTAGTGTTTTTTTATATTTATATTTATTTATTTATTAGTTTTATTTAAATGAGTAGAAATAAGTTTTTTAAACAGGTTTTTATTTATTATTTTATTTATTTATAATTAGTAGAAATTAGTTTTTTATGTATTTGTATTTTTCATTTATGTTACCTATTTTTCTTATTAGTATTTTTTTAAATTGGTATATTTTTTTACATTAGTATCTTGTGTAGTATCTTTATGTTATTTATTTGGCCTAAAATGGCTCTTTTGACAGGAAAGGTTGCTGAAACCTGTTCTAGACACAACCCAAAAAAACGTATTGTTCTCACATTTTTTCAATGTAACACTAATAATTTGTTTTCCCCCAGACTGTAAGAATCCTCCCGGGATCTCGAGCGACTTCTCGGAGCTTTGCTCGGAGGGCAGCGAGGTCTCCGAAGCCGACGTGGACCGCCTCTACGACGTGGGCCGTCTCCTGGGGGACGGCAACTTTGCGGTGGTGCGCGAGTGCCGGCGCCGGGCCGACGGCAGGACGCTGGCCGTCAAGATGGTGGAGCGCTCGCGGCTGCTGGGCCGAGAGCACATGCTGCAGAACGAGCTGAGTCTGCTGGCCAGCCTGAGGCACCCGCGCATCGTCCGGCTGCTGGCCCAGCACCGCACGCCCGCCAGAGCTTACCTGGTCATGGAGCTGGCCAGCGGGGGCGACCTCTTCGAGGCCATCAGCCAGCGCGGCAGCTTCGGCGAGGACGAGGCCGCGCTGATGGTGGCTGACGTCAGCGAGGCGCTTCAGTACATACACCGCAGGAGCGTGGTCCACCGAGACGTCAAACCGGAGAACCTGCTGGTCAGTCAACATACTTGTAGGCTAAATGCTAAAAACGTAGCATTTTTTCCCCATAATGCCACGGAGGATTGACTTGCGCATACAGAAGTTATAAATAAAGCTTCTTCTTCTTTTTTTTGCATACTTTGGAAATTGTACTTAATTAATGTAAGACGACCTCTTTGCTCTGTCAGATCGTTCACACAGTTCCTGGCATGACCAGACTAAAGCTGGCCGACTTCGGCCTCGCCATGGTCGTGACCGAGCCCGTCTTCACCATCTGCGGCACGCCCACTTACGTCGCGCCCGAGATTCTGTTCGAGACAGGTTAGCGCTGCACCAAAGTCCTTCTGGAACAATCTCTTCTTCTTCTTCTTTTTTTTTAACCATTTCTAAATAATATGACCGGACAGGATACGGCGTGGAGGTGGACATGTGGGCGCTGGGCGTCATTCTCTACATCCTTCTGTGCGGATTTGCCCCCTTTCGAAGTCGGGATCGAGACCAGGAGGAACTGTTTGAAATCATCAAGCAGGGGCAACTGCACTTCCTGCCCCCATATTGGGACGCCATTTCAGAAGGTAGGACATTGGAACATGCCAAAAGTGTTCAACCACAATTTTATGGAAAAATATACAAAAAAATAGGAGAACTACAAGTAGCATAATAGGATGAGGCCACGTCCCACTAGATTAGATTTCAAAATTGAAAGCACTGAACAGAAATACAACTGAAGCATGCTTATTTTGTGGTTCAGAAGCCAAAGATCTGGTCTCAGGCCTCCTCCAGTCCGACCCGGTCGCCAGGATGACCGCAGAGCACATGTTGCAGCGTCCCTGGCTGAGAGTCATGGCGGCCAGCTGCCAGCAGAGGGGGCTAGAGTGCCACCGCAAGACCAGGATGGAAGAAGAACCAAACAGACCGGCGCCGCTAGACAGAGAGAAGGTCCAGACTACACTGAAGGAAAACCCAAAAACTGTTAGGAACTCGAGTGGCGGGCAGGCTTCCGACCCGACGAGTTCAGACACGCAAACGGGCTGAAACCAGCAGCCCATCAAATCAAATAATCGCTTTAGAAGAGAGATGTCGAAAAGAGTCACTTTCAGCTCCGACGCAGCCAACATGCTTGTTTTGGGAATGGGGGAGGAAGCCAAAAGATCCACAAAAACAACTAGTTTGGTGATCATAAATGTGTAAAATGGAGCAAGAGTGACTTCCTTTCCAATCCAACTAAGGAGCATGTCGGTCTTAGGTTCCAGGGGGTGGGGGGGTGACACTGGGGGTCCACAGCTGACACTTTGACATCCTGCCCCAGCTTTTGCAAATAGCCTCCTAAAGTGCATTCCACCTTGAGGAGGCACAACATATTTTTAAGCCTCGGTTCACTCGCCTTGTATTTCTGGTTTCATCATTAACGCATGATGGACACACGTACCAAAAATTCACAATAGACCAAAGTCGTAAACAAAAACATATTTTTATATGTCAAATATATATATATATCCTTTATTTCAACATGACATTTAAGCAAGTATATCCAAATTTTGTCACTATAAGAAAAATTCCAAAATTCAAACTTTTGCTTTCCCATCACACCTGGTTTTACCTAAAAATGCCATGTGTGTGCGGTCTGTAAAGTCAAATTAGAATCAAATCTTGATTGATTACAAAGGCGTGCATATCTAAATGTAGCCACCTTTTTGAAATTCAAAATGACAGATTTAGCAGATCTGCGCACATCATCTACCTGATTTGAATTTAAAGTCAAGCGTAGAAGTGTCATGTGGATTTAACTCATGTGAATTAAAAAAGGTGCATCTCTGCATGTCCACATTTGGTGGCTTTAAAAAAAAATGTAAGCACATAAAAATGTTTTTGTGTTTGTTTTACATGATTCTAAATAAAGACTCATGTGTAAAAACTGTTAAGTCAAACTAGATTTAATCTGTATTTGTGTGTCATTAATTAATTTATGCCTGAAAAACAAAGAACATGCATGTCCAAATGTGAATTGGGGGAAAATCCCAAACACACACGTATGATTTTTTTTGTTTTTTTTTGTAATATGTAAAGCCTTAGACAAGCCTTTGTTTACCCAGCTTGTATTTCCGGTTGCATTATTCATACATAATAATACAGTAGAGGGTCTCCCGGAACCAGTCAGACCACTTACATCTGATTTAACAGGTAGCAAGTCCTAATATGCAAACCACAACAAGCCATCAACTTTACTTTTTTGGGGGGCTGGTTTAATTACTGCTTCGTAATTAATCGTGGTCATCAAAGCACCTTCGTGCGCGTCGACGTGGGCGCAAACGTGCTCTCAGACGGCTTTAAAAAGCAGTCAGCCGCGGAGTCGTAAAAGGGTGAAAACTCTGAGACGCTGAGAGGGGAGGGGAGGGGGGGGGGGGGGAGACGGACAGGGAGAAAAACAAAGATGGCTGTGTGAACCCGAGAGACGAACCAACAACAACAAGCGCCCGCGGACTGGGAAAAAGACATCTCGGGCAGCGGACACGCCGGACTTGGGGACAGCCGAACCGAGCCGAGCTGTCGGGAGGGAGAGCCCCCCATCCCCTACCCCCCCCTCAAAAACAGCTGAGTTGTTTTTGTTTTGGCTGCCCACCCCCCCTACCGGAGCGCCGTGCTCAGTGCTCCGTGTCAACTAGCCTAGCCGCACCGTAAGTCCTCCACCCCCCGCGCGTGACATTTTGTCTGCACTTCGGTTATGACTACCAGAACATCTTGAAAATTAGCCCGACAAATAATCAGCGAGTTAGCATTCCTCCGTAGCGTTAGCTCGGGTGTTAGCCGACTAGCGAGCTAGCTGTCAATTAGCCTCGGAGCTAACCCCTCACACAAGCTAGAAATAAGTGCATTTGTGGCGGGGGGCTACGTAGCAAGTTGTAAACAAATTCGGATGTCCGCCATGGAAGACGACGACTTGATGTCCGCGCCCGGCGGCTCCTCCGCGGCCGTGGTGGCGGGGGCGGCCGAGGCGGCTGCGGCCGGGGCAGGGGCCGGGCTCGTCGGGCAAGAGGAGGTCGGGACGCGGCCTGAGGTGGACGCGGACGAGCCCCCCAAGAAGAAGACCAAAGTGCCCGAGGCGGAGTCCGGCAAACTGGAGGAGAGACTGTATTCTGTGCTCTGCTGCACCGTGTGCCTAGACTTGCCCAAGGCTTCTGTGTATCAGGTAAACGTGTCACAAACATGCCCCAGCACTTCCCCGCAACATCCCCACCAAAAAAAACAACCCCCCCCCCTAAAATTCAGACACTATTGGGGCAACCTGATGCTCCGTGCATTTATAAATAATACAGCACAGGCCGCTGACACACCTTGCCCCCTTCTTGTCATGCCCACTGCTCAAAAGTCTGACATGATCTTCAAATAACCTTCAACTAAAGTCACTTTCCCAACTCCAAAGCCCCTCAAATTCAAAGTAGTCCACTTTTCCTCCCCTGCCCTTGAATGCCACCAAGCTGTCACCCGCGCAATGTCAACCATGTCGTAGCCCAGCACACAACACGCTGTTAAATACAATGTCTTTAATATGTGCAAGCACAAGCAGTGGAATGTGAATGTAACAATTCCCGAACCCCCTTCACGAAGTCCCCCAATCATTCACAAATGTCCAAACCACTATTTGAAGTAACTTTTTGTACACATTTGAACTCAAAATGTCACGCAGTTTGAACCAGGTTTAATCCGGATCTGATCCAGAATTCTCTTTACAAAACGGCATGCACATTTTTTTTTTAAAAACTCCAAATTGCAGGGGGGAAAAACCTGATTCGACATAACTCATGTATGTCATCTATAAATATTTCAGTTTTAAATTTTGTAACGTAAACAAACAAAAACAAGACGAGGAAAAAATATTTTTGAAGTAATTCTTGTCTTGGCAAACCTGATTCGAATAAAATTTGCCATGTGAATACACAATGGAATGTCAAACCAGGTTTAATCTGGATCAAATCCAGATTCAGCCTGAAAAGTGAAACGCCTGCATGTCCAAATTGTTTTGAAAATGTTTTTCTTAAGCCAAAACACAATTTTTAATATATATATAAATATATATTTTATAGTATTTTGGGGGGTTTAAAAAAATTAAAAACTGTCAAATGTATACAAACATAGCAGGTTTAAGTTAATGTTAAACATAGCTTAATATGGATCTGATCCAGATTGTCCATAATTGATTTAAATCAGCCTGGGAGGAAAAAATGAAGCATGGTTGTTAAAATGTTGTGATTTTAAAATGAGTAATCAGAAAAATAATAAATTGGGACAAACGAAACAAACAAAAATGCATGTCCAAATTTGATGAGAAATAAAGAAAAAAATACAAATGATCATTAAAAAAAAAAAACTGTAGCAAATACAAAAACAATCCAAATGTAATTTTGGGGGAATTTCAGCCTGCAAGTCGAATTTTAATCCAAACGCAAATAAATGTTTCTAGTTTTTCAATAAATAAATAAATCCGATTTTTTCAGTTTTAAAATGTGATGTCATTTCTTCAAAAGTTTTAATTATAAAATAGAATTTAAAAATAAAAATATGGCCTAGTTTAAGTAAATTTCAGTCATAAATGTGTCCTCAGTTTTTACCGGTTATCTACATTTTGTGCAAATTTGCCCCCAAATAAGTCACTTTTTCTCCCCAAGCGTCTTGTTTTTGAATGTTGTGCTCAACACGCTTGTGCCGCGCCCCTTCGTGAACGATGTTTGACTTCTTGTGACGCGTTGTTCGACCCCCGCAGTGTACCAACGGTCACCTGATGTGCGCGGGCTGCTTCATCCACCTGCTGGCCGACTCCCGCCTCAAGGAGGAGCAGGCCACGTGTCCCAACTGCAGGTACGGCAACGTCCCGGCACTCGCCCGGCGGGGGCGCACGCACACGCACACGCCCCCACCCTCCACCTGACCCGTTTCTATTTGCGCGCAGGTGCGAGATCAGCAAGAACCTGTGCTGCAGGAACCTGGCGGTGGAGAAGGCGGTCAGCGAGCTGCCCACCGATTGCACATTCTGCCTTAAACAGTTCCCCAGATCCAGCCTGGAGAGACATCAGAAGGACGAGTGCCAGGACAGGTGAGACGGACACAATCGGGCGCTGGTTACCGTGACGACGAGCTCACGTCCTCGTTTGTCTCTCTCTCTCTGTGTGTCTCCAGGGTAACCATGTGCAAGTACAAGCGCATCGGCTGCCCGTGGCAGGGCCCCTTCCACGAGATGCCGGCCCACGAGGACGAGTGCTCGCACCCCACCAAGACGGGCACGGAGCTGATGGGCATCCTGGGCGAGATGGACCAGAGCCACCGCAGGGACATGCAGCTCTACAACAGCATCTTCGGCCTCCTGTGCTACGAGAAGATCGGCTTCACCGGTAAGCGCCGCCTTCCGTCAACGTCAACGCCGTTTTAAAAAAAAGAACAATTTTTTACAATTTTATTGATTGATTTTATTTTTTATTGATCATCAATAGAATTAGAAGTACTTCACCAGTTATTTAATAAATGTCTATATAATTAGCTATTCACTTATCTTGTTAAATAGCTTGTCTGTACACAAAATGTGTATTTTTTTAATTTGTAAAATACAGACATCAATTTTTATAATTAAATAATTTTGTACTAATTTCATACTTTTTGTAATTTTTTCTTACTTTTGTAGTTATTTTTTCATCTGATTAGTTTTCCAATTGTCAAATGTAAAAGTTGTTTTTATAATAATAAAATATTTCATTCTCATTTTAACTTTTGTATTTATAATTCATTTAATAACCAATTATTTATTTTAAAAAGTGTTTAATGCACTTTATTCAACGATACACATTTTAGAATTTTTTTGTAATTTTAAAAAGTTTGTCAACTTTTGTATCTTAATTTTGTAGTTTGTTGATTTTTCCCCCAAAAATATTTAAGTATGTTTTTTAAATATTTTGAACTATTTTTTAGATTTTAGATTTTTTTCTGTCTTTTAATATATATTTTTAAAAGATTTTTTAGATTTTTTTTTTTTATAGATCGTTGGTTATTTATTATTATTATTATTGATTAGTGTTAGACGTGTTTAGATTTTTCAAAAAGTTATTTGATTATTTTTTATTCATTTAAATTGTAAATAAAGTGTTTTTTTATTTTTTTTTTTTTGAACTTTGGAGATTGTCAATTTGTAGATTGGTTGAGTCAAATTTAGAATGCAAAACTGCTACAGCGTTGAATGAGCACGGTGCGCTAATCCGTGTCAATGTTTGTGCCGGTCACGCCAGAGGTCCAGTTCCGGCCGTACCGCACCGACGACTTCATCACGCGGCTGTACTACGAGACGCCGCGCTTCACCGTCCTCAACCAGACGTGGGTGCTGAAGGCGCGCGTCAATGACTCTGAGCGCAACCCCAACTTGTCGTGCAAGCGCACGCTCTCCTTCCAGCTCATCCTCAAGAGCAAGGTGAGCGGGAAAACGGAAACCGAGTTCAGCGGCACCTTCGCCAGATGTGGCGAGGTCGACTCCAAAGGGGTCGCGCGCGCGCGCGATCGTCTTTTTCAGCTTTTGTTTCTGGGCTTTTTCAAGTCAGTTGTGTTTTTCTGAAGTTTTGATTAAAAAAAATGTTTAGAGTATGCATTGCAGGTGTATAGATTTCAATTAACAGATTTTTTTGGGTCAAATTTTTGGGTTTTATTTTGAAGTGAGTTGCATTTTTTTAAAAAAAATGTTTTACTTGTTAGGACGAAAAAACGTTTCTTGTTAGAAGGAGAAAGCTTCTCATAGGAATAAGAAAAATATAGAAAAAATGTTTCCCTCTCCAAATGTCAATTTAGGGGCTCCTTCAGATTTTGTAATGTTTGTAGAATTTTCTTGTTTTTTTTTTTTTGGTCCAATCTTTAGACTTATTTTCATTAAGTTTGGTATTTTATTTGGGAGTTTGTAAGTTTTTTTTGTAGTCAAGTTGGTAGATTTTCAGTTTAAATTCATAGATTTTTTTTGTTAAATGTGTAGGCTTGGTTTAAATAATTATATATATATATATATATATAATAAAAAAAAATATATATATATATATATATATATATATATATATATATATATATATATATATATATATATAATAATAAAAAAATATATTTTTTAAACTACACTTTTTTTTGCAGAAGTGAATTGTCTTTTTATATATGTGTTTGTAAAAAAATGTTTTTTTTGTAAAGTTTGTTGATTGTCTTTGTACATTATTTTTGGTCCCATTGGAAGAGAGTCAAAACTGAGATAGCTCCGCCCCCATGTTGCCTTGTGCACAACCTATATATATATAATAATAATAATAGTATGAACATAAAATACAAGATTTAAAAATAAAAAATGATATAAATAATAATAATATAATAAATCCAATAAATACTAATATTGTAATGAATAAACCCCCCCGTAATTGCTAACTTTGCCCCGCTGCTTGTCTCGCAGGTGAACTCTGCGCTGGAGTGCTCGTTCCTGCTGCTGAAGGGCCCGTACGACGACGTGCGCATCAAGCCCGTCATCCATCACTACGCCTTCAGCAACGACGACAGCGAGACGGACTACGTGCTGCTGCCCATCTGCGACTCTGTGGAGTGCAACAAACTGCTGGCCGCCAAAAACATCAACCTGCGCCTCTTCATCTTCCAGGTCCAAAAGTAACCACACACAGAAAACACGCAGACGAGCGAGCGAGCGAGCGAGTGCCGCCTCCGTGACCAGGAGACACCCAAAAGAAGACCATCCATAGACGCCACTCAACCACTGATACCTCTTAACACGCACGCACGCACGCACACACACAAACACACACACACACACACACACACCCTACTAATCCACTGACCTCCTTTGACAACACAAGTGAGAAGACCCCTTTAGGAAACTAGATTGGTTTTGGGGTTAGTGGTCCTGAGGTGGTCAGTGTGTAGCAGTCGGACCCCCCCCCCCCCCCCGCACACCCGAGAGCCAAAAGTAGCACGCACGCACGACAGCAAGTGTGTGTGCGAGTGCGTGTGCGTGTGCGCGTGTTGTCTCATTGTGAAAACGACTCAACGGAGCTGTGATGACGTGTGATGGAATGTGTGCGCAACGCCCCCCTTTTATTTATATTTAACCAAACCTTGAACATTTAGAAGAAAATACGTATATTTAACGTTTTAGTTGCTTTTAAGGCCTCTCATGTTTTGTGTGTGTTTGTGTGATGATAATATTTGACGTTTTTCCCAGATAAACAAAAGCCATTTTTTCCCACCGTACCGCACATCATGGAAATACTTACAAAATGGCGGTGTCAAATGATTTGCTGCATTTACAACATTTTTCTTGGTCTATATAAAAAAAAATATATCCCAAGAAAAGGAAGTTTTCCCACCTGTTTTCAAAAATGTCACTTTCAGTTTAAAAATTGTATTTATAAAAAAAAACAAAAACAATTGTTGCCTTATTTATTTTTTATTGGTAACAATTTACTGTATTTGCAAAATTTCTAATTGGATTAACAAAGAAAAATATCCAAAATGAGTTGTTCTAAAAATAGTAGCATTTTTTTAATAGTGCGTTTGACTACAATTTTTCAGGGTAAAAAAAACAAAAAATTCCCCACCCATATTCTACAACTTAATTTTTTTTTTTAATGATCCTAAAAAGAGCTTCACATGTTGATTTTTACCACCAAAAATGCATTGTCTACATTTTAAACAAGTTTGTCAAGATGATCTACGCCCCAAAAAAAAAAAGCCTTTTTCCTCACCTGGACATTTTTCCTCTGCCACGTTTTCAAATTTAAAACCCTAAAATATCGGTCAATAATAATATAAATAGTCAATAATTGCTGCGTGTCCATCATGATGAGTGAATTGTGCGTTAAAAAGAAAAAGAAATCGGCTCAAAAACACTTTTTCAAATATAAAAGATTTTTTTAAAATAAGGAGGTTGAGGGCTTTTTTTTTTTTTTTTTTTCCCCAAGTGAGGATGTTCCCTTCCTATTTCATATTCTTTTTATTTTTCCACAATCAATTTCAAATTTAAAAAAAAAATAGTGGCATGTCAAAATATTTTTAAAAGGATTTTGTGCATTTGCTCCATTTTTTTTTCTAAAAGTGTGTGTGTGTGTGTGTGTGTGTGTGAGTGTGTGAAGGGTTGTTGCGGGCGGGGGTCCCCGCACCTGCAGGACTTATTGGACTTACTTGAAGGAGCAGATGTTACGCAAATAGAATCTACTGTAAAGCAGATGGAAGACGTCTCTCTTGACCTTTGCTGTATTTTTGGGCCGTCTTTTCAAGAAGACAAAAAAACACGAAGAAGAAGCTTCAGTGGACTTGCTCATCTCACTATGGCTGTACATGTGCCTTTTATTATTATTATTATTAATATTAAAGCTCATCAACCTGCCAGCTGGCTCGTGTGAAAGTCATCCAGGACGAAAATAGAGAGCGAGCGAGCTTTATGAACGCCCGCCACATGAATAATTGAAGACGCGGCGGCGGCGTTCTGAAATCCAAATTTAATTTTAAAGCCCGGCCAGGATGATGGATACGTTTCATTGGCTTAAAATAGGAAACGGCTCCACTTGAAAAATGAATTATCACATGCGCACGTTATTACGGGTGCAAAGGCAAAAGGGCATGCAAGTCATTTGGGCACTTTTTTGGAGGGGCGGAGAGGAATTTATGGGATTATTAAAAAAAAAATTATGACACAAGGTGCACAAAATTGATACATTTCGATTAGCGTCATTGTTGGCCTGATAGCAAAAAGGAAGGAAAAAAAATCTGCAAAGGTTTTTGGGCAAATGTGGGTTGAGTTCAAAGTGAATGATGACTTTGCAGCTTTAAAGAGTTGATTTGCTTGCAGTCCCGCTGATGTCATCATCAAAATCAAATCGTGCCATGGAAGGGTCCATCTATGACCGGGTTGAATTTTTGGGGCTTATAAATCTTCAATGCCGTAATATTTTCTATGTTTGTGTGTGCTGTCAATAAGGTCTTAGTGACATGATTTTTTTTTTGGCCCTCAATGTGGCCTGTTTATGGCATAAATGAGGGCATGATTCGATTTTGCTGCACACTCATTTACAATTCCCCCCCGTCCACCTATAAGAATCAGTAGAACCTCTTTATGGCATGATTATTTTTTGACATCCACAAGGCCTTTTATTCCGTTTTATTATTTTGACCATGAGAAATCTTTTCAAGGTAATTTTTGGGTGGGCATTAATTTAGCCTTTTTAAGACATGTATATAAAAAAAAAAACCCATCAATTTAGCATCTTTATAAAATATTGTTTTATAATAGGGTCTTAATCATTTTTTTACATTAATCAGACCTTTTTAAGGCATGATTTGATTTTTACCACACATACAACCTATTTATGAAATGATTTATTACCATAAAAAAAACCTCTGTTTATGGCATACGACATTATTTGGAAAGATATAAATTCCCATATGCAGTGCCTATTTATGTACTCGTGTACATGTTAGCGTTTGAGCACTTGGTGGCGCTGAAGAGTCATTCAGAATTGTGATTTCAAAATATTGTGTGTCATGTGACTGCACTTTCCCAGGTGGCGCTAAAGAGACCGACGTGGTTCCGTTAAACGTGACTTTAAAATGTGCGTTTATTGAATATATTCACACAGTGCATTTTTTGGCATCAATCAATCAATCACAATATTTATTTATATATATGTATAATCATTTCATCTCAATATAAAACTCCATTTTGTGTATAGTATAAATAATGCAGTCAATACAGCTTTGTGTTGAAGTCTTTCTCTCTTGATATATAAACGTTGGGATGTACGTCCTATGAAGCTTTGGTACAGTGCATTAACGTGAGAGTGCTTTGTGTCAAACATGCGGCGGCATTAGGATGTGTGTGTGCGTGTGCGTCAACAATGTTACGCGGTCCAGGTGGGACCACAGTGGGTGTGCGGCGGCGCCACCACGCAACAGTATCCCGTCTCGCCCAGTTTACTGGGTTGATACACAGACAGCGGGCCCTGCGGAACCAAATTGCAAAGTCAGAAAACTAAATTGTAAATTATTTTTTTTTACTCGTGGTTTACCTGAAGACTGCTACAGCGGTGCGGTGACATGGCCGCGTACGACTGCTGCTGCGGGAGCGCCACCGCGGGGGCGTAACCTGGCGTGGACACGGGAAAAGCCCATCAGGACCAGAACTTTGTGCGTTTTGGCTTTGCCGGATGTTGCGCTGCGTGCGGCCGAGTGTGAGCAGCAGGAAAAGAGACCGGTTCACTGTGAGACCCTCAGGACTTCATCTCAGACAGTGTAACGGCCCCCTCCTCTACTACTCGCGCCATTGATTGTGTCGTTGGGGGTGAGGGCTTTGGATGTTAGTTACCTGCGCCGCAGCCAGGTGAGGCGTCTTTGAGCGAGTGCTGCGCTGAGGTAGGGTACTGGCTGTAGTAGAAGGCGGGCACCTGCAACACAACACACGACTCAACTGCACCGCCGACCACTTTATTTGGGGGGCAGGCGTTTGAGTTTTTTGTCATTTTTATGAAAAATGGCATTCATTTGACACAAATTACTAGTTTGTGAAATAATATAGAACAAACTAAGATAGTACGTTTAATAAATCTATATTTATTTTTGTAGAAATAACTTGACCAATGTACCAATGACATTTTTAATTATTTACATATTTGATTAATAGTGTTTAAAAATATGACTAATCATTTTGATTTTTATACATTTTCATGTCATGTTTAGATTCTGTTTTCCTTGTGTGTCTTCCTTGTCTTGTTAAATGTGATCCTGCCCTTCCTCGTGTGAGCCAATCAGTGCCCTCAACCACTTGTGTCTTGCCCAAGTGTGTCTTGTTGTGTCGTTAGTGTCTGTATTTAGTCCCGTCTCGCCCCCGTCTGTGTGGGTTCATTGTTTTTCCCCCCCATGTCGTGCCGCTCGGTTTTTCTGTCACGGAGGGGAAGCTTGAGGACCCACATGCGGGAAGACAGGACGAGGAGGCAGTGGTTGCAATAAAAAAAATTAAAAAAAAAGGATTTTAATTACTTCAAACAAAAGTTTTTTTTTTTAACTATCAATAGAATATTGATTTTTAAACAACCAATTTTGTAAGAATTATTTTCTTCATATGTTAACCTTTAATGTGAATTGCTTAAGTTTTTTTTAAATATAGAGTATTTTTTATTTGTAAAATAATAGATTTTTAAATTGAATGTTTTTGTATTCTAGTGTCAAAAATAAAATTTTAATTGTACATACTGTTTGTACTGCTTGATATCCGAAAAAAACATTGTAATGTTGAATTTATTTTTAGAAATATCAAATTATTTGTTGTGTAATATTTTATGTCGTTTTTTTTGCTTTTGTTTTTACCTGTGGGGAGGACTGGCAGTAGTTGTTGGCGTTGTGAGTTTGAGGGGCAGCAGGAGGCGGCGGTGGGGGCGGGGCTGCAAACACGTAGCCTTGGGCGGAAGGGTAAAGGGCAGCGGCTTCCTCCGCTGATTGGCAGCTGACAGCCACGTGGGCAAACTGCTGCGACAGGTCTTCCACCTGCGGGGAAAGCGGCCAGACGTGAACAGGAAGTCAACGTTTGGGCGCCAACAGGAAGTGATGCGGCGGCGCTACGTACGACGGGGTACGGCTGCGAGGGGGCCGCGGGCAACATCTGCGGGGCCGCGTACGAGACGGACGAGTACACCTGCGACACGCTCGAGTCAATCATCTCGTTTGCATTTTGGTATCACGTTGGTATAAAAAGTCTACACCCCCCTGTTCAAATGCCAGCTTTTTGCGATAGGAAAAAATGAGACCATGATAAAATCTTTTCAAAACTTTTGCCACCATTAATGTGACTTTGATCCTGTACTCAATTGATTTTTTCTTTAGAAAGGGAAAGTAAAAAAACAACAATATAATGTAGTTGCAGAAGTGTCACAAAAGGAGTGACATTTCCACAGGGGTGTGTAGACTTTTCCTATCCACAGTATGTGCTTTTCCGTTTTCCCTCTCTTTGAACGGCACTAAATGTTTGTGTGCACGTGTTACCTGCTGTGGCGGCTGCTGTGCCGGTGCTCCCTGCATCTGGCTCCTGATTGGCTGCTGAGCAGCAGGCGGGTTGTACACCACGGGGCTTCCGTCGGGGTTCAGGAAAGGCTGTCCTGAAACATCAGCGGACATTTTGTGCTTTAAAATGGCTGCCCCTGTCGCTCGCTAATCTGTGTGTGTGCGTGTGTGTGCGTGTGTGTAGCGACCAGTGTGCGGGTTGACGAGGATGCTTCCGGGTGGAATGCCGTTCTCCAGGATGTAGGAGGGGTCGGCGGGGGTCTCGGCCATGGCGGGGGGCTCGGAGGGAAGCCGATAGAGAGAAACGGAACCTGGTGGAGGGAAAGGAAGGATTTAGGACCACATAGTAAGGTTATCATCGATAATGCATTTTTTGTGGCGCTTGTCCTCATTAGGGGGAGCGGGCACCTGTCAAATCGACCTTTCACCCTTAAACTAGATTTTGTAGATTGTAGTTTTTCAGTGTAAAAAAAAAATCGTCCGTTGTCGGAGTTGAAAATTGTCAATATTTTAGTCCAACAAAGTTGAGTCCAAAGCCCAATTTCAGGAAATACGTTTCCTTTGTGTTTTATTTACGATATGAGGGCTCCCTCTAGTGGTATGTAAAAGAATCACTTGCGTTAAATCAATTCAAAGTATGCATGTTACAGCGGGTTCCACTTTTATTTACTCAATCATTATTACATTTTATTTTTCTATATTTGAGTGCAGTGTTAATTTTTAAACTAATATTACAATAACTACAATAAAATGAAATACAGGACTTGGAGAGGACAAAATAGACAAAAATAAAAATACCCACATTTTCTGTTTATCGAAATATGAAAAGCATGTATCTCCAATTTTGAACTTTCAGCCAAAAAACAACAAATGAGCAACAAAAAAAAAAAGTTTCTCCCATTTGTATGGGTGCGAAGACAGGCGAAGGTGTAAAAATGTGCAGCTCGGGTGCGAACGCGAAGACTTTTTGCTGTTAATTAGACGCCGGCCGGCAGATGTGATTAGCATGCAGCGTTAGCGGCAAGTCAAAGGTGTCTACGGTGCGAAAAACATCCCACGCTCGCACCTGCTGCGCCCCGGGCCTCCCAGCCGGGGTGGGCGGGCTGTGCTGGGCGGGGCTTGGGGGCGGGGGCCACGGCGCTCCACTGGTACGAGGACGAATCCGAGTCGGTGCTGCTCCACGGCCGGGGCTCGTTGCCGTAGCGACAGTCGGTCTCGGTGCTGCTCTGCCGGCTGCTGCCCGTCCAGCTGGAACCCGAGCTGTCGCGGCTTCCTCTGGTCACAACAAAATGGACGCCGTTAGTTCAAATTTGACTTGACTCGTGTTTAGTTCATTCTGTGACAAAACTTGTAACTTCATTTTCTGAATTGAAATGTTATTAATCTCTTCCAACCTCCTGCACCCCCCCCCCCCAATTCTCATTTTTATCTGTTTGACATTTAAAAAAATATATATACTTAAATAAATGTTTAAAAAACAGCAGTTCTTAAAGATGAAATACAAATGACCTGAACTTTATTTCAAAAATGACTTTACTGGATTAAAAAAAAACATATATTTTTTTAAAATATCCTGTACGCAAATTTTTTATTTATTGTTTTGTGTCTTATGCTAAATTTTTATGTACGTTACTTTATTACAGCTGCAGTTTTAAGTTCTCAAAAAATACAGTTAAGTGTCCGTCAAGTGTATTCCAGAGCACTAGGTGGCGCTCTAGTCTCTGTCGTTTTGAACAATCAGTAACCAACAAAGTCGTTTTTGCGGCATAAGCACAATAACAACAATGTCGATCAAGGGGAAAAACGTGTTTGTAAGCGTGAACTGATTGATGAGTAAAATGTTTGGATTTTCAGCGGCCTTAAACACAATTTACGTGTGGCGCGAGGGAGTAAAGTAAAGTCATTGCGAAATAAAAATAGTTTTCAAAAACTAATGTCCTTGTCGTGCGAGTGTGTCCTTAATTGCCGACTGTGCGCTGCCTTCAATTAGTCAGCGCGCAGTCGAGTCGCTCGATGCAAATTAAGATGATGAATGTGCTACCTGAAGAGCTGCCGTCTCCGCTGGGTCTCGGCGTACGGGTTGCATTCCTCTGCGGGCCTACGCACACACATACACGCACACGCTTATGTTAATGATCCATTGTCGCTGGATTAAGGTGAACGAGGACACGGAGACGAGGAGGGGGAGGTTACCTGCTCTCAACATGGCCGCCCTCCTGCGTGCAGGCAGCCTGTTTTTTTGTCACAAAAAAAAAAAAGATGTTAGATTGTTTAGTTGTGCTTTTGAGTTAAGTGGAGCGTCTCACCTCCTGGCTGAAGATTCTTTCTCGCGCTTTTTGATACTCTTCCTCTCGCTCCTCCACCGACTTGCTTTGTTTGTCGCGCAAGTTGTAGCGTCGTGTCTGAGGCAAGAAGAAAATGAACAATTGGCGGTTGAGAGTCGACAATCAGAATTTTGGATTAAAATAACAACAAAACTTTTGTTAATATGTTTGTCAACACATTCGCTGCCATTGACGGCTGCAGACGTCAATGGCAGTTGAATGAGTTTTAAATGAAATAGTCTACAATATGAACTTTTTAAAAATACATGGCAAAAAAGTAAACAAATAGAATGCAAAGAATTGATCCATTTTTTAATGCTTTAGCTCAATTCATTGGGCTGCTCCAGTTGTGCCTGCTTTGGCCACCAGGGGGCAAAATAATACAGTCCTACAGACACAAACGAAGAAGAGCTGCCACGACTCTCAATGAGGTGCAATAATATTGTTCATGATGTTGATATTGTGTGCAACACCGCAACTATTGATGCTAATTGCTAGCATGCCTGTTAACATTTTCCATTATGTGTTCATATTCAGCTCGCAGGGCAATTCATAAGGCAACGTTATGTTGTTTTAAATACACAACTTGAAATTCTTTTTGATTCATGTTTATCTTGACAGGAATACTTAAAAAAAAACCAAGAGTGTGTTTTAATAAATGGAAATGATCCAAACGTGTGGCAGGGTAAAACTATATCGAATATGTGCCTTGCCTCAATGAAGGCAACTGTGTTAGAAAGAGAGCGAGAGGTTTAGTAAATAAAATAAATAAGAGCCCACCTGCTCGTCTGTGCTGTTGTCACGTTTTAAAATCGTTTTCCAGTGTTGGATGTTTGCGGCTTTGTCCTCCTGAACCTGATCCAGGAAACGCTGATCCGGTCTGGACCAGAGCAACAAACACCGATCGCGTAACTTTAATGGACATGATTGAAGATGATGATGATGACGATGATGATTGTGCTTACATGCGCGTGCTGCTGGTGCGATTGATGATGACCGACTTTCCCGTCTGGTCCACGTTGTGCTCCATGCCGAAGAAGGCGGCCACGCGGTGCACCAGCATGCGGTGGTACGACGACATGTGCGGGAACTTCTTGAATGTGCTGCCGGCAGAAGAAGAAGACAAACATCAGCCAGAGGAGGAGGAGGACGTGATGAGGAAGACAAACATCACCGAGAGGAGGAGGAGGAGGAGGACGTGATGAGGAAGGGAACAAGAGAAAATGAGCTGAAGAAGAAAAGGATGAGAATGAAAAGAAGTGAAGAAGAAAATGAGGGGAAAAAGGACAATAAGGAAGAAAGAGAAGAGGAGGATGAAGAGGAAAAAAAATGTCTTGAAGTTTGCCCAAAGCGTAAATCTTCCATCTTGAGCAGACTTTAAATTGTGAATTGTGATTTAATAGCGCACAAGGACGCGCTCTCCTTCACACCTACACACATCCTGTACATGTGTGTGCGTGCGTGTGTGCATACCGATCTCCCAAGATGAAGGTGACCATGTCCTGCTCCAGCTTGAGCAGCATCATGCGGTCTCGGGGGTTGCTGTTCAGCATCTCCACGATGAAACGCTGGAGGTCCACGCCCGTCGAGTCGCGGTACTCCACGTTACTCTCTGCACACGCACACGCACACGCACACGCACACGCATCGACAGATACGAATTTACAGTTTGCTGTACACGAGCAGAAAAACAAATTGTCTATTTAAAGGGGTACTTAACTCATTGCGCCATTTTCAGCAGTAAAATGTTCATATTTTGTCTATAATTAATGTGATAACTTCATTATTTTTCATGTACAATGAATACTTTTAATAACTATTTTTTTTCCACTTGCTGTCGAATGAAGATGACAACACCTGTGCCGAGGAAGTAAGTAACGACTAATCATGGCTTACCGGTTTTCCGGGTTTGGTCAGCTATGATTGGTTGTTACCTACTTCAGCACAGGTGATTTCATCATCAGTCAACAGCAAGTGGGAACATTTGCATTTAAAGGTATTAATTATAGACAAAATATGAACTTTTTACTGCTGAAAATGGCGCAATGAGTTATGTATCCCTTTAAGGGAAGAGGGAACAATGGTAGGACAGAATGTAGGATGTGATGATGAGGATGAAAGCTAGCTAGCTTCATGCAAACCCACATGCAAAATGTCATAGACAGGCTAGCATCACTGTTGCGCTAAACGGCATCCTCATTCGTGACTGCGCCCACCTTTGGAAGCTTCTCCGCTTTTCTCCACTTCCTCCTCCTGACAGGAAGTGATCTCATCTTGGTGTACTCTAGCTTCCGGCGGCGCCTGCCAGGTCAACAGGAAGTGATGACGAAGAGGACAACGTGAGGATGAGGACGATGACGACGAGCGCCTTACCTGAAGCTGCTCGTCGTCGGGGGGTGCGTCATCGCACACGGCCATGCTACGCACCAGCTTGCCTTTGACCTGCGTAGTGAGAAGCGCCACGAATGAGGTACGGCGCCGTATCGCTCGTTTTGATGAATGCTGGGCGGGTTCGTTTTCGCTTACCTTGACTTTTTCCTTCGCCGCCGCCTGGTGACAAAGAGTCTGCAAGGGACAACATTCATTATTCCATGCGTGTGCGTGTACATTATTAATGTTAAGACGCTGTTTTCACATCTTTTTTGCCCCTTGTGGCTGTTTTGTATACAAAGAAGAATGGAGGGGGGGGTTGACCTAGAGAATGTGTGGCTAGTGTCGGTTTGCAAGACAATAGTGGCAGGTAGGAGGTCAAGTTTAGCGCCCCCTTGTGTTTAAAGCGATTGTTACATCAAATGTCATCTCCATAGACTCATCAATAGGATCATTGATTGTAAAGCGATTGATTTATCCGGCAAATGGCCGCATACCTGCTTTCTGTCCTGTTCGTCCTCCAGGGTGGGCACGCCGCAGCAGAGGGGGGGCGGGGGGCTACTGATGACATGGCACGACGCCACGTTGCGGGCGTGGTCCGCCTCCACCGTCAAGTCCATCGTACGTCTGCAAAGCACACACAAGATTGACGCTAGCTCCGTGTGCGTGCACGTGCACGTGGGCGTGTATGCCCACCTATGCTCAGTGAAGAGGCTGGCAGGTGAATGATGAGGTCATATATCCCATGATCCCACGGGGCGGCCACCAGAAACGCAATTATCCTTCTCTTCCTCTTCCTTCACTTGCGTCCGTGCGGGTGGGGAGAGGAAAAAATAAAAAGGCTGTGGAAGAGAGGCGGGAAAAGAAAATTGTTATTGCTCTCTCTCTCTCTCTCTCTCTCTCACATACACACACACACACACACACACGCATACAGTCATATCCAACAGCTGCTGCGGCATAAAGGCATCGCTTCTGGCGATGACATCAAGTCGGCAAGCTTAAGAGTGTGTGTGTGCGTGTGTGTGTGAGATCCTATATCCCAGTTTTCCAAAGGCCCTCCTGGCCTGACAGCTAATTGCTACTCAAAGCCTATTACAGTAAGTGTGTGTGTGTGTGTGTGTATGGGCCCTCCACTCACATGCGCCATTTGTGTATTTACATATAACGCGTGTTCAAACGAGCTTTTCTTAGAAGCAGCAGCTGCGCCCGAGCACTATCCGATACGTGCGAGATATTCCCGGAATACCGGAGCGGCGGCGGGACGAGTGGCGAGGGCCAAACAAAACAACGCGCGCACGCACGCGCGCAAAAAAAGAAATGGCTTCCGCCCGTCGCATTCTACTGAAACGCGACGCCCGCTGGGAGGGGGGGGCGGGGGAGGGGGTGGCGTTTTATCCCGGCAACACCTGAGACGGCAGAATAATGAGCCCCGACGATGGCAGCTCCCAAAACGTGCTGGTGGCAGATGAAAAAAAAGGAAGGGATGAGCAACGTGGCGTTCAATAGCACAGCACTTGAGAGAACAACAAAGAAAACACGTACAGTCGCACACACACACTGTGGATAATTGCGTACAGTGGACATAACATTAGGTACACCCTGGACTGGTCGCCAAGCAATCACAAGGCACATATAGACAAACAATGAACAGGTCACTCGTCAATGCTGGGGCACATTACGACCAAGGATAGTAAAGTTAATTAAAAAAAACAACTACATCTTGCGAAAATGTCCTTATTTGTCAGTTAATATGAGCTTTCAGGATATTTTTTTTTAAGTCTACGCAGTTCGACCATCCAGAAGAAAGAAGTTCAAACAAAAACGTTGAAAATTGTAGGATATTTTCGAGGCAAGTTTTGAGCAGACATGCTAACCATTAGCCAAGTGTGCTGCCATTTTGTTTCCTCGTCGTAGGTGACTCTACAAAATGTCCCCTGATCACAAAATGATTACCCACGCTTGTTTTAAAGGCAGAACTTTCAAGAATAAACCGGAGAAAGGGCATTTTTATGAATTTGGACCCCAAAAAAGTGTTAGTACGCAGAACCATCAGCCTAGCGCGTGCCGCCATTTTGTTTCCTAAATTTACTATGGCCCCCAGGGCACTCTATACAAAATGGCCCCCGATCACAAAATGTCTCCCCACGCTTGTTTTAAAGACGGAATGTTTTGGAAACGCGTACTTAGAGCTGGAAAAATGACATTTTAGGACTGTAGACTAATAAAATAAATAAAAAAGGGGAATAGATTGTAGAGTTAGATATTTACCAGACATGCTAACCATCAGCCTTGTGTGCCGCCATTTTGTTTCCTCCATTTACTACGGCCCTAAGGGACTCTACAAAATGGCCCCTGATCACAAAATGTCTCCCCATTTGTTTTAAAGGCAGAACTTTCTGGAAACGTTTACATAAAACCAGAGGAAAGGCATTTTTGGAATGTGAACCAAAAAAAAGGAGGAGGGGGTGGATAGTGGAGGAGGTGTGACACCATCATTAGCACGTGATGGATGGCGGGCGGGAGGCGAGGAGTACGCGGCGACATCATCATCATCATTCTCATCATCATCCATCTGCTGCCTCACTGGCGTCCAGGCGCTACTTAAGGGCGTGCTCGCCCGAGGACGTTTAACACCGACTGGCGTGATTTCTATTGTGCACGGTGGCGATAATCATGAGGAACTGGCGGGAGGAGCAATCGCTTGAATTAAATCAAAGTACAACGCGCATATGACCGATCGTGTTGAGGAATTTTTGGGGATTGGATTTTTTTTTCTACCCCTTGATGTCATTTCTATGGTGCAAGGTGGTGGTTGTCGTTAATATCTGGCAAAAACATCCAATTAATTATATGCTTTGAATGAGTACGCGTGCATGTGACTGAGTGTGTTATGGATTTTTTTGTCTTGAACTGGATTATTTCTAGTTGTCGTGTTGATTTCTATTGTGTAAGGTGGTGGTTATCAATAATAGCTAGCTAGAACCTTCCAATTGATTATTTGATAGTACATTACATGCTTTCGGTCAAGTGCTGTGTTAGACTGGATTATTTCTAGTCATCGCATTGACTTCTATTGTGGAAGATGGCATTTATTATTAAGTTCTGTGAGAAATAAAACCAAGAACATCCAATTAATCATATGATAATCATAGTACAGTACTATGCGCGCATGCATATGACTGAATGTATTGTGGGGTTTAAAAAATAGTAATTCTATTCATAAAGTTGATTTCTCTTGTGCAAAGTGGCAGATGGCATTAGTAGCTGGCAAGAGCATCCTGTTAGCTTTATGACAGTGGTAGTATACTACACGTGAGAGAGTGTATTGAGGTTATTTTTGACTTGATTATTTCTAGTCATATTGATTTAAATTGTGCGAGGTAGTGGTTATCATTAATATCTGGCGAGAACATCTAATTATGTGACAGAGTGTGCAAATGCATGTGAAAGAGAATATTGATTTTTTTTTTTTTATCGAATTGTTTTGATGGGTTTCTAGTCAAGTTGATTTCTACTGTGCAAGGTGGCAGTTAGCACAAAACAGGAAGCGGCTGAGGTCTGAAGAGTACCCTTGTCTGAAAATGTTCCTCAATTTTGTGTGTGTAAACATATTGATCTCGAGTAGGCATCGCTCGCCAAACACAAATACTAGCCAGTATTTTATTGATTCATTTATTGGTTTGTTTTTGCACCCGTATTGTGTTTGCATCATCTTACTCCATCAAAAGAAGTTGTCTTGAAACAGAAAGTAAGTGAAATGTAGGTTACTTTGTTCTGCTGGTTGCACCTGTGCGGCCACAGCAGCTTTTGTGGGCTGCGACAGCTGCGTCAAAGCCCCTCCAAAAAGTGAGGTGGTGGGAAAAAAAAAACCTGCCCGGATCTTATCAACGTCACCATCGGGGGGTTTTCTCTCTCTTTTTTTTTTTTTTTTCTTAAAGACGTTTTCATTGCAGTGGCGCTTTGTAAATCCCCCGAGCAAGCCACATGTGGTGTGAAAGTTCCAAAACAGGTGTTTTGTAGAAGATGGAGGAGGAGAAGAAGAAGCTCCCCGCACACTCGCCGGTGTGTCGCATTACTGTTGACCCAGGACACGCTTGACGACGCCGGGGCTATTTTTACCCGGCGGCGGGGGGTGGCACTGGTCTGGGGGTGGTGGTGGGGGGGTTCTGCTGCTATACTGTAGCTGGCGGACCTGCTGCCCGGCTTCAGCCGGCTGTCATACAAACTCAAAAATGAACAAAATGACTCCCAAAAATTCGTTTTTAAAAAGGTGGTGGGGGGATTATGATGTGAAATGTAGCGAATTAACTGTCATAGCGAAAAAGAGAGAGAAAAAAAAACATCGTATCAGTGAACAATTCGCGTGGCTAAATTAGCTAACTTAAATCGATCGACACCCGCACAAAAATCTAACAATCACCTTTTAATGACATCTTAAATCGACAGCGAATGTGACAAATGTGGTTAGAAATGACGACTTGTTCATTGTGTTAGCGGCGTCTCGAAGGAGTCTTACCGGGAAGTGGCGGCGAGCTGTGGCCGGCGTCGAGCTCCTCCGTGCGGGGCTGAAGCTGTCGAGTGAGGCGCAGTGCTGCTGCTCCTCTGCTTTTGCTCCACTCTCGCTTGAGAAGGGGGGGGCGGGGGTATGTTTCGGAGCCCCCCGCCCCCGCCCCCAACCAGACTCACCTGGCCCCTTTACCGTCAGCATACGTCAAACGCTGTAACACACCACAATTACACGTTAAGAAACACATGCAATGCTGACCAGAAGTTTAAAAAAAAAATGCTGAGAGATGCATTGACCAAAGAAAGACTTGAATCTACAGCAGGAATCCAATATATATACATATACTGCATTAGGACTACCAGATGTGACTTACAAGGTGGCAAGTGTGAATAGTTGTCGCTCAGCATTTACACAAGAACAAGATGAATGCAGTTAGCATTAGCGTGAATGATCGTTTCCCACAAATCATGCTTGATTACAGCTTCATTGTGCATGAGCACGCTAACAGAAACATTCATATGTGAACAATCCTCTGTAAGCATTTACAAAAATTAATAAAACCACGTACAAAATAAAAATAGCATTTGTAAGGATGGTCATCTTTCAGCATTTACACAAGAATAGAAATGGTGTAATAAAAATATGTGAGCAATCATCTCTCAGAATTCACAAAAAGTAAGAAAAAATGTACATTAAATGAATAGCATTAGCATGAATGGTCATCTCTCAACATTCATACATTTTAAGAAGAGAAATCTAGTATTATAAATGTAGCGTTAAGAAGGATGCTCTCAGCATTCACACAATATGAAACGATGCATCACAGCATCATTGTGTATACCTGTCTCTCAGCAATAACAATATGAAGACAAACATAGTCACAAATGTGGTCAAATGAGGCCTTTCAGTATGTACAAACTATAATGATATAAAAGTTGCATTACTGTGAATCATCATGTCTCAGCACTCACTTGATAAACAGCATATGTGTTAATGACTCTCTCAGCATTAACACGATAAAAAGTTGAGTGTGTAGAACAATTTGAACGCAATGAGCTTGACTTTTGGTAGACTTTCCTGCAAAATTGTTGTGAACGCGATCAAG
The DNA here is from genome assembly GCF_051991255.1 of Vanacampus margaritifer. NCBI lineage: Eukaryota > Metazoa > Chordata > Actinopteri > Syngnathiformes > Syngnathidae > Vanacampus > Vanacampus margaritifer. The sequence continues at coordinate 19,092,000 of NC_135448.1, read as the reverse complement.
AGACGAGATCAAAGAATGGAGAGATTATTTCGGGGCTGGTATGCGTACACACACACAACACAGCTGTTGTGGTCAGTATGGCAGGCATGCGGGCACAGAGGAGACTCGGAGACTGGTCGCCGATGCCAACGGTCGCCGGTGTGGTCGAGTTACATGAACAGGCGTCATAACATTAGTGAGTGAACAGCTGAGCCAGGATTTGTTTGTTTGTCAGCGTGTCACTCTGTCTTACGTCACTTCCCCCCCGCCGACCCTCGCTTACCGCTAATGCTATCGAGGAAGCGGGGCCCACTTCCAGTCAATGGCAATGCCAACCAGGCTAGAGGCTAGTTAGCATAGCCTGCATACATAAATTCCCTAACCTTAAGATAATTAGATTGCTATAGATATGCTACATGTATTCTACTGGTTGCTATGGTGAGGCTACTTTTTTACTTGCTAGGTTGCTACACTGTACTATCCTATCGAGGAAGTTGGTCCCACTTACAGTCAAGTTGTGATGCTAACCAAGCTAAAGGCTGGTTAGCATATCATACATCTCATATAGTTACAGAGCTGCTACATAAGCTACTTTTTGGTGAATGCTATGCTACATTTCGGTTAATTCGAGGTTAATTAGGTTGCTACATTCATGCTACTTCTCCTACATTTTCGACAAGGTTAGGCTAGTTTGCCATTTATACCATGCTAAGCTAATTTAGTGGTGATAGCGATGCTATATTTTTAATTTTTTGGATGAGGCTATACAAATTGTCCCATTATGAAAAGCTGGACTAATTTTGCTACTGTTTTTACTTGATGGCTACAACAATGGAGTACATGCATCAGTGTAGTGTGTGCGTAAACGCAACTAACATAATAACTAGTCATCATCTGTTGGGCTCCTATTATAGCGTGTGTGTTTGTGTGTGTGGGAGAGAGAGAGACAGAATGACACCTCAACAAGTGAGGCTCATGAATATTAATGAGTGATGAGGGCTCATGAATATTCAGAAAGGGCTTCTTATGAATATTTAAAGTATGATGGAGAGAACGAGTGAGCGAGTAGACAGGAGACAAATACACCCCGCCTCATCCTCCACACAATTCATGATGTCATTGCAACCACATGATCACTATGACATCATCGCTTTCACGTGGTAAAAAAAAAAAGTTAATTCAACTAAAATAAAGCAAAACATTTGATGAAACATATTTGACTGATAATGAGCGGCCACAAAAGCCAATTTGAGAATTTTTGTAGAAAAACACAAAAAAAGTGCACAATTAGTACAGAAAAGGGACGTGAAAGTGAAAATAAACAAAATGACATTGTCGGAATACAGGCAAAATTGTTAAAATGTCGCATTTTCACGAATAAAATGAATACAAAATAATATATAAGCAAATTGCTGACCAAGCTGAAGTCACGTGAGATTTGGCGAAATAACACCCCCCACCAATTTCGCCTTCTGATGCACATTTTCCCCCCCTAATTAACCTCAACATTTGAATACAGGAGAAAATTTTAGCTACTTTTATTTGCGTTTTTAAGCTAAGTCCAAATTGGCAGACTCAAAACAAACAAAACACGATCTTCTGCATTCCCTCGACAACTTTTGATTTATGAACCTGCTAACAGGGTGACGTCACAAAGTGAGCGCGTCCCGTTTCCTGACCGGCAACACAACTAGTGCACAACGGCCTGAGAGGAGCGTGCGTGTGATAATTTTATCCTGCGTGCGTCATTGCGGTCAAAACGTTACAAAACGAGCGAGCGGCAACATGGGGGTGGGGAAGGAGGGGGGGGGGGGTCACACGTGGGTGGACGACCTCAACTTTTTACCTTCTCCGATCAATGAGCGCCTGACTCACAAAGAGGACGAGCATCCCGAAGAGGAGCATCCTGAACGGGGAAGGAGAAAGGAAAAGGTCTCGGTGGGCCGCCCACGATGGAAGGCTCCACCAGGGACGAGCGAGCGAGCGAGCGAGAGAGAGAGAGAGAGAGAGAGAGGCTGCACTGCAAGTGCACCTGTTCCGCAGACGTGGGCTTGCGCTCTCGATGGAGGGTCGGCCCGCAGGATGTTGAGCTTGCACGTGCGCGCAAACTCACACGCGCGTGCTAATTTACAGGCAAAGGCTCAAGTCCACTTTTTAAATTTGGCATGTCACGGATTTTGCTGCACAAGACAAGATCTCCTCTTCTTGTTCTTCTTGCTCAACGGCATCTCTCCCTCTTTCCCCGCCCGCGCAGTGCGCTGATGTTGTGTGAATGAAACGCTCCCCATGGAGCTCCACCTGCTTGGGGTACAAGCGTGCCAAATGAAGTCAACCGCTGGAAATATTCAATCAACAGCCATCTTCTTCCTCCTCCACAGATCTATACAGACACGACTGTGCCACTTCCTGGTCCTCCCTGATTGGCTCTCGCCTTCTTGGCTTCTCTTGTTCCTTCTTCTCTTGTCTTTCTCTTCTCATTTTTTTCTTCTGTTCTCTTGTTTCTTCTCATTTCTTATTTTCTTCTTGTTGTGTTTCTTCTGTTCTTCTATTCTTTTGTTTCTTCTCACATTTCTAATTTATTTCTCACCTTTCTTCCTTTCTTTTCGTTCACTTCTTTCCCTGGTTTCTTCTTCACTTATCCTCTGTTTCCTTCTTTTCTTTCATTTATTTTTTCTTCTCTTCTCCGCCACGGGCATCACATGACGGCCTTAAGCTGCATGGCGCGGCTATTTATATTTGTTGCTAATGAGGCGAGATCTCAGCGGCTGCCATGGCAACGGCAACCGTCTCCGTGGAGACGGTGCTCTTGGATACCACATCCCCCGTCCCGCTTTAAATGTCCTTCCCTCGCCAACGTCGGACTAATTAACGCTCAGTTAGCCGCGCGCGCCCCCCTCGTCCTGGACAACATTTTCAACAAATCAAACGCACCAGATTGTCCGACAGTCTGGAAGCGCACCAAACTTTTTGGGGAAAAGCCACATTTCAAAGTCCAGAAATTTACTGTGATTTTATTTTATTTTTTTGGGGGGGTGCGCTACGGTTAGTGCGCACCCCCTCACTTATCCCTTGCGGAATGCGGATGATGATGATGATGGGCCCACGAAAGTCAGCTGCTGGGAACTTGACACACGTCATTGCGGCCACCTGCTCGGATGGGACCAGCGCCACTCACACAAACACATGCGCGTGCGCACACACACCATCTCCCACGCAAAAATAGAAACACACGCGTTTGTCTTTGTATCTTAGTGGGTACATCTCATTGACATCATGCATTTCCTAGCCCCTTACACTAAACTTAACCATCACAACTGATGGCCTAACCCGAACCCCAACCAAAATCCAATTCGAACCTAAACTCTAAAACCAAGTTTTGACCCTCAAAACGAGGTCTGAACGCGTGGTCCCCACAATGGTAGTTAAACCGTGAATATGGGCCCCATGATGTAACACACATACTTTCTCACACTCACACTCATATACATACGCATGCACACACTTTCTATACTCTCACACAAACACAAATGCATTCAGTTACTCTCACACATGAACTTTTTCGCACTCACATGCGTTCTAAACTCTCACATACATTCACTCTTACATGCACAAGCATGCACTTTCAAAAAACTCTCACACACAGACCAATAACTACTCTCACACACACGAACATTCACTCACTCAACACACACATTCTCTAACACACAGATAAACAAACAGATACACACTTTTTATAAAGCTCTCTCTCATGCACACATTTTCATACTCTCACGTGGTCACGCTTTCTCTCACACACTCACCCTGTTCAACAAACACACGCACCCTTGCCAAAGATAGCGTTTTTATGGACCGACTTAACCTTCTTAGCCATTTCGCTATGTGAGACGTTCCGCACATCTCCTCGAAGATTAGTTGGCCCCCTTCCCATCGCCGAAAAGTCCCCCCATCCCCTCGGACTCCCCCTTTAACCCCCCCCCCAGCTCCATCTCGTCACGCGTGAGTCATCAGAGGGTGAGAGGTCCGAGGCAAACAAGGTGCCACCGTCGGACATGCCATAACAATGCAGCACCTGTCAGGACGTCTGGATATGTGTGTGCGTGTGCGTACCTGTGCTCACAGCTGCTGTCACCCGCAAGGGAACATTTCTGCCAACGTCTCAATGGGAATATAAAGATTCCACCTGTGTGTGCGTGTGCACAAGAAGTTTCAAAAATTGATTGGTCGTCTCACTTTGTGGCAGGAAAACCAGCTAACGAGAGTTCGGAGTTTTCATACAAAAACTATTTTTCACCCCCATCATTATCCTGAGGAGGTGCGCCCGTGGATCCACCTGAAAAGACATCCCCAGAAAGGTGGAGGTGCGCCCTATCCAATCATCATTCTAGGATAGACAGGGGTGGTGGTGCGCTTATCCCAGTCATGAGGGAGGGGGTGCGCCTTTGTGGTTGCACAATTGAGAGCCACTTACCACAGCAGAGCAAAACAAAGGGAACCGCAAAAAAGACTAGAAGATAAAAGGTGATCGTGGAGGTGCGCTTGTCGTCATCAGCATCGTCAATTCTGGATGGGGGGGGGGGGGCGGGGGTGCACCTGTGCGCTTACACAATTTGGGAGCCACTTGACACTCGGCAACAAAAAGGGAAACGCAAAAAGCGAGTGTACAAAAGGTTTATTTTTCCGCGTTGTTGTGTAAGCGCTCGTTTCATCTTCCCACTCTCCTTCCTCTCGCACCCCCTTCCCTTCACACCCCCCCCCCCCCTCTCTCCCTCATGCTCACCCACACAGGTTAGATCCAATGGAAGGTGCCAGGCATCTCGGCGTGAAAGAATATTACCATCTATTTTTTTTCGTAATCTCTTTCCTCCCTCGACACCCACACGCACTTTGGTGTGGGGAAGGGGGGTGCGGTGAGAAAATGAAAAAGGGCGAGGTGGTAAGGTGGTGGGAGGGGGTGCACGCTCATGAGAGCCAAGAGGTAGTTGTTATAGTAACTGCGATTCTGTACCTGTCAATCACGGCTATTTCGGGCACGCGGTTCCTATGGGGGGTGCGCTATGAGTCGCGTGGCGCGCAGAGCTGCTTCGACAAGAAGAAAATTATGACGCGCTCAAATTAACACCCTCTGTGGCGCGCACCACTTTTTCTCACTTTGCCGCGTGAAAGACGGCGCGATATTGCGATTCCAGCAGGAAGAAAAAAAATTGCACATGCAAATGCTGAAATGATGATGACGCGTTGCTAAAATGCCAAAAAAACAAACAAAAAAAACCCCAACAAATGATGAGTTGGTAGCATATCGTAGCTTGCTTGAGAAGAAGTGTGGTGACGCCGGAGACCGCTCACTTCTACCAACTTCCTGTGTCAAAAACAAGTTGATAAACAGCCACAGAGTAAAAATGAGTCAGACGTCAATTCGCAAAACAGAAAATGAAAAATATATATATTTTTTTAAATCACATATATTAAATAACAAATATCATCATACATACATACAGTTGGTCAAAAAAAAACATTTAAACAAACAAATGATACAACAATGTCCAAAAGTAAGTAAAAAAAGAAAGAAGAATAAAGTACAATTTCAATAAATAAAAAAACGTAATTCCTAATGAAAAGGTCGTGCTTGAGCAAGCTAAAGTGATACAGCGCCAGAACAGTTTCACCACCTTGAGCTTCATAAACGGAGAGTCTGGCCACCATTTTTGCTAGCTGGCTAGCGTGCTTGCTAACCATCACTATAGCTTACAACTAATCATTTTTGATGAATCACAAATGCCACCATTAAAGTAAAAGTCAACATTCCATCTGTCTGTCTTCATTCAAATAAACCTGAAACGTTTAAAAAGTTACCTTTTAACAGCTTAAATGTCATTCCAGGCATACTGTAGTGACTTTTAGGCTAACTAGCTCTGCCGCTACTGGCTAATTGTGGCTAACAATCTCCATGCTTGCATTCATTAAATAAATAGCAACAAAACAGTTTGCCTCTTTACGTATAAACATCTGAAAATGTATTTGTTATTTTAAAGTTACATGAGTCAGTTATGTGTTATTTGAGGGATGTTGTTGCTAAGTAGCTACAGCTACTTGCGGCCGGCATAGGTAGGCTACTATTAAAAGCAGGTTTCTATGGTTAGAAAGAATAACCACACAAGCATTCAACTACTAAATGGCAACAAAGCAGTTTGCCTCTTTTAATGTAAACATCCAAAAATGTCATTAGTATTTTAAAGTTACATTAGTTATGTTTAATTGAGGGCTGTTGTTGCTAAGTAGCTCAGTTGCTAACAGCTACTTGCAGCATAGGTACTAGTAAAAACAGTTTTCTATGCTTAGAAAACTGAGATATACAATGAAAAATCTCCTTCATACTGCATGTATGTAAATAAAAGTCTTTTATTTCCACTAGTAGCTTCCCATGCGGTCGACATTTGTTGTTGGGCTGGATAAAATGTTCCATTGAGCCATTTTTGCAGGGACAACCAACTTCGAGGAGAGAAAAATGAAAAAAAGCAAACAAAGTGAAGGAACACTTTGAGGCGCCAATATGGTCGCCTTGCTGCATTGGGGAGCCATCAAGCAGAGGCTAATTAATAGCTGTCAGCGCCACCACCGCCGCCGTTCGCACGCGCGCGCGCCTTTCACCGGCGTCATCCGCTTTTCCCAGCAATTAAAATGTGACACCCGCACTGGTGGAGAACGTCTTGTTAAAACGCTGCGTTGCTGAGACGCCAGACAACTTTCGTCGCTGCTGACGCCACGCTGTACTCTATTCATAAACTAGAGAATTCAATGCAAGAGAAATTGTGTGTGAAGGTTGAGGCTGAATGTAAAATTGTGGGATGATACGGAATGCCTTGGAATTATGAGATGACCTGGAATGAGCGGAACAGTTTAAAATTAGAAGCTTGAATCAGTCAAAAAATTTAGAAATTAGATGAAAAATAAAAAAATATATATTTTGGCATATATTTAGAAATTTTGAGAAAAAAACGCGCAAGGAGGATTCTGAGCAGTCGGGACGCTTTTTTTAAAAAAATTTTTTTTAAACGACATGTATAGAAAGGTGTTTTTGTGCCCTTTTTTTTTACGACCATGTATAGTAAGGCAATTATATTTTGTTTTTACGACCATGGATAGTAAGTTGTTGTTTTTTTACGACCACGTAAGGCGTTTTTGTCTCCCCCCCCTTTTTTTTTTAAACGACCATTTATAGTAAGGCTTTTTTTTTCATTAAAAACAAGACCATGTCCATTGTCCAAAAGATATTGTCCAAAATAAATTTGCAAAAGTCTTGAAATAGCTTGCGAGCATAAGAACATTTCCAAAACAGATGCACAAGAGTCTCTGATTGGGAGCCACAGAAGGAACAGTTTAGATCCATATCATAACCAAATTAAACAAAAAAGGATTTCACAGGAAGACAACGATGAATAATTTTGAAAGACACTTCCTTTACCATGTTCACTAAAAAGCATTTTTGAGGCAAGGTCCAATTTTTTTTCCCAACATAAATTATTTTCGCTAGTTAGTTCTGGACTCAGCTGCGACCCGGAAGTTAAACCCCGACCGGAAAAGGAAATGAAAAATTGTTTAGTTTGGCGTTTTTGTTTGTTTTGAGCACATGGTCGCCTCCAAGTTACGTTAGTTGCTAATTTTGGATTGTTTACATGCACAGAGGCGTCCACAATAAAGGAATATTGTCTCCACGTCCTGCTGCCCGTCTACCGGCACGTCAGCTGAAGAAAAGTGGCGACGTGTTGTGAAAAGGTAACTCGTGCTCAACTTTTCCACGTTTTTACTGCATGGTCCTCTAATAATATATTTTAGTTTAAAAAGAACCATCGTCTCTTATTTAGCGTGTCCTCGGTTGACTCGATTAGATAAACTAACGAAACACGATACTATTGTCCAATGTAAAATGTGTTTATTTAGTCTACTTGTCAAAAACGAGAAAGTGTGAGATAATAATAAATACTAAAAAATAACATCAGGATTAACAAAAAAATCTAGTTTGAGTATTTGAAAATGTTCTAATGAGTCAGTATTCTTGATGCCTTGTGGGATTTGTTGATGCTGCATTCGAGGATGGTCGGAATTTATCCAAGTTGTGTTTTCAGTTCCGACCTGAAAGTGTTTGAGGCGAAAGTAAACAACCGAAATGGTGGATAGTGATGAATTTGTCTTTTTATTTTGGTCCTCAAAACTCATTTAGACCTCCAGCAAATTTACCTTCTCGCAATTTAGCTTCATTTAATGTTTTTATCTTATATCATAAGCTTTTTATACAGTTCAGTAGTTCACCGTATAATTTCATGTAGGGAGATAGCGGCATAGTGCCACGTACGTTGTGTTACGTATAGTTATGTCGTATATTTAGGAATGAAAAAAGCTATCTGGTGTTATACTCGAGTAAATTGTGGGTGGGTGTGACAATCAGTGGTACTTTAACTTTTACCATTTACGGTCTGTGTTTTCAAAGGGGTCGCCATTGTAGAGTGACGTCACATTGTAGTCCGTCGGTGAAATCGGGGTACTTTTTTTTCGGACTTCGCAAGTGGGATTTAAAAAAATGAAAAATAAAAATAATAGAGATTTTCGAGTTCAAGGGGGCGTTCCCGATTTCCGAGCATCCTCGATTGCAACATAAGTTCCAGAGGGCGGGGCAGCAGCGGTTGGCAAAGGCGCGGTCTTGTGCGGGTGGTGGGCGTGAGAAGGGTGGAGTCAGCCGAGCGGAGTGAGCGGGTGGGGGAGTGGCTTAAATTGGAATGCACTGACCTGCTTGCTCACTGCATGTATCACTTGTATTCTATGAAAAATCATCAACAGGCAGCCTGTGGTCAAAACTTCAATAATATGACTTTTATCAACGAGTGACACGAATATTTAAGAGAATTTCAATTGTGTGAAAGTCGAGTGTTTTATGCAAATTGGCACCTACGATATGCAAATGAGCATTACTCACCGCTGCCTTTTGTATTTTCTTGACAGGATCGAGGCCGTTTGGGCCATGGATGGGTCTGCGCTACAAGAATGCAATTGGAAAGCTGCTTTTCGACAGGTGCGTGTACTTTTTTTTTACACCGAGGATGCCATGTTGTGTGCTTGAGGTGTGTCTGATGCCACGTAGCCATTTTGTCAGTGCGCTGACTTGCGCTTGATGTACTTAGACACACACCAGAACAACATTCAATGGTTCTGAACATGTGCTTTTTAAAAAAAAAAAAAAAAAATCACATTGGTGTGGCTCAAATGATTGAAAAATGAAATATTTAGAAAATATAAACGACTTAAAAACAAAAATAAAAACTTTTTTTTCCAATATATTAAAAAAAATCTTAGGTTGATATTATGTTGCCTGCTTATTCAAATAAATGCAATTTGTACAAAAAAAAAATCTTCATAGCGCATGTCCAGGAGCATTGAATGATGTGATGTTGTGTGGTTCCACTTGTGGATGAATCGAGTGATGGGTCAGCCCGTTGGTTTTTGATTGCGCTCATCTACCTAATGACTTTTCAAACTAGTTGCTGTCTTGACTAATGTATAGAGGTTCTGATAGTAGATAGAAAAGTCGCAAGGTGCCCCTCAAGTGCACCTAATCAAGTGTCCAAATATATATATATATAAATTAAAAAAAAAAGATTTGCTAAAAATGCTTCTGCTTTTACTGATGAGTTCACATGCTAACCTTTGTTAACAATTTTTAGCCGATTTGGCATGATTGCTTACTCACTGTCAGTTTTTATTTTTTTATTTTTTATTGGTTGAGCTGGGTAGCATCGGACTTAGCTGTATTGTGAGTAATTTGATGTGAACGAGCATGACTGACTCCTTTTGTTTCCTGACAGGATGGGAGGAGGTCTTGGACCACCACGCAGCCAACAGACTCAAGACTTTTGGGACATGTCGGATGGGTCTGCGCTCCATTGACAGCAAGCTGCTTCTGGACAGGTGTGTGCGCTCATTTGAAGGCAAATGTTGTGTGCTTGAGGATGTCACAAAGCCACTTTTCAGTGCGCTTGAACCTCTGCTTGATTTCCGACACGCACGCAGCAGAACATCATTCGCAGCTTGTGAACATGTGCTTTGTGAAATGACATTGTTGTGGCTAAATGATTGAAAATGTTTGGCAAAATAACATGAAGGTCTTTTGAAATCCATCAACGGATGTTATTTTTGCCAACGTTTGAAAATGATGCTATTCAAACAAATGTCCAGAAGCATTGAATGATGTTCTTGTCTTTTAGTGTGTTTGTTGGCTTTCGGAGACGATGGCTCACTTGTGCTCATGTGACATCACACACACACACACACACACTTACACAACATGGTGCCGTGTGTTGCTGCATCCATGTACAGCCTGTCAAGCAGTCTTTGTAACTTAAGTCCAACATTAAATTCTTGTGTCCATAAAAGTGCTTGTCTCAAGTCAAATATATTGTTGAAGTGGAATGAGCGTCTCCGTGTTTGATTTCCAACTGCACTGTGCTTGTATTTTCAGGGCCTCGAATGGATTGCACGTGGATTGTTCTTGAAGACGTTTGGTCTCCCGTCCGAGCTGGCTTTCTCGTTTCATTCTCAAGGCCGGATGGCGGGATTTTCAACATGAATGGAGGAAGCCTGCTCGGACCAGGGGCCAAAACATCTTCAAGAACAACCTGAACAATCCACTTGCAATCCATTCAAGAGCCCAAAAATGCTTTTTTGCTACGAGGAAGCTTCAAAATGCGAATGAATGGACATCCCAAAAATCAAAATAAATAATAAAAAAATAAAAAATCAACGATTTGCATAACTGGCCACGCCCTCTCTGAATTGACCAATCAGCTGTCTGCATGCAAATTAATTTGCATAACTGACCACACCCTCTCCGGATGGACCAATCAGCTGGCTGCACACAACTAACCACGCCCACTTTCCCACTGTAAACGGGACATATTGCCTAATTTGCATAAATCACGCCCACTTATGCAAACCTAGACCGTTCAATTTGCATAAACCACGCCCATTTATGGGGCCAACCAATCAGATTCTGGCACTTATTACAGAACCCACCAATCAGATGGCTTCCTGCTCAATAATTTGCATAACCATGCCCACCATGCAATTTGGCCACACCCCTTTATTTAGCAATAATTTTTTTCCCCGTTTTTTTTTAATTTTACAAGCAAAGTTCAGAAAAGTTATAATTCTTTCAGATTTTTTTTTTGCAGGTTTTGTAATGTTACAAGAAGAATTCAGAAAAGTTTAAATGTGTCAATTTCTAGTTGTTTTTTGCAGAGTACATGTTGAAATGACAAAATGAAAAAAGTAAAGATGTTTTGTTTTAAGTTTTTTATTTTTTTAACAACAAAAAACAACTTCAAGTTGTAGGACATGATTGCTGTCTCCTTGTGGTCAGCAGGTGAAGTTGAGCCAGCAGGAGCAGATCGTGCGGACCCAAGACAAAAACGACATCAGTGAGTCAAGTCAACTTGTTGTGCAGCAAACGTTTTTTTAAATATGATGAAGCCCACCAGCAAAGAAGGGGATCCGACAACTTTTGTGGGATTTGGGCCGATCGCTCACACGGCTGCGTCGCCAGGAAGCCCGCCATGTTCCACGGCATCTGCAGAAGAACAACATTGGAAGACATCGAGGAAAAGCTCGCCGAGTAGACCACATTCAAAGCTTACCGTCAACTTCAAGCTGTTTGCATCAATGCAGCAACAAGAACACAAGTGTTGGACAAAAGTCACTGCCAGGTCGCGTGGACTCTACAATAGCAAAAAATAAGTCAAGTGTTTGTTTGTTTTTTCTTCATTAATGCAGCAAATTTGACAGACGCTGAAACCCACCAGTGCAGAAGAGGACCTGCGACTCAATTCTGGGATTGTCAGTGACGACGCAGCTGCATTCACAGGAAGATGACCTTGAAGAAAACATTGAACAGCGGGAGCAGATAGTGCGGCCCTAAAACAAAACGACATCAGTGAGTCAACTTGTTGTACAGCAAATGTTTTCCCAAATATGATGAACGCTACCAGCACAGAAGGGGATCCGGGCCAAATTGCTCACACGGCTGCGTCGCCAGGAAGTCCGCCATGTTCCTCGGCATCTGCAGCAGAACAACATTGGAAGACATGCAGCAACAAGAACACAAGTGTTGGACAAAAGTTACTGCCTGGTCGAGGGGACTCTACAACAACAAAACGGAAGTTATGAGTTTTTTTTTGAATGCAGCAAATTTGACAGAAGATGAAACCCACCAGTGCAGAAGAGGACCTGCGACTCGTTTCTGGGACTGTCAGTGATGACGCAGCTGCATTCACAGGAAGATGACCTTTAAGAAAACATTGAAGTGACCTTCCACGACGGCAGCGGACGAACAGACACACAAACAGGAGATGAGCAATGAACCAATCCAGCTTCTACTTCAGTTTATTAACACGTGTCAACAATTTAAAAAAAAGTGGTTGAGCTTCTTCAGGGTCCGGAGATGCTTTGGAACCATTTAGTGGCCAAAAGCAGACGACGTGTCGGGACAAAAAGGTAAATGTACCTTTTTGAGGGTCCAGAGTGGAGCGCAGTTCAATGCAGCTTTAGTACTACAAAAAGATAGAGATGTTTAAATATGTTTAGCAAATGTTCACGTCAGCCATTTTGTTTTGCAGCAAGCTCAAACCCAGCGATGGCCAGCCTCGTACACAATTCTTGTTCCTCAGGCAGCTCTGGCTCAAGTCAAGACGACGTTTTTACCTGCACACACAAAAAAAAGCAGGACGTTAGGAATGGTCAGTGCAAGTCACCAGACATGTCCTTACCCTCCTTCAGTCATCTTCACCATGTGCTAAAACAAATTAAAACGAGATATCACATTTCAACGTGTACGAGTGTTTGTGTCTCACCAGTGGCGAGAACAGGACTGAGCTGGACACCGACCGTGTCAATGGCCTGCTGCAAGATGGCTGGGCTGAAAGACGTGGTAACAGAAGATAGTTGGCTTTGAAACAGGCAAGCACGTTTAGCCAGTGTAGAGCTTAAAAAAAGAAAGAAAAAAAGTCTTTCATAGGGGAAGTAAGCAACTTGATTTCAAGGGGCCTGTGGACACAAAAAGTTAAGAGTTGATTCTCATTGAAGTTGTTCATGTACAAACGCTGGCAAGCTACCTTCTGCCAAACGGTGCTCTTCTCCGGACGCTGGAAAGGGAAAAAGAACTTCGTGTTATTCAAGATATTCCGTTTCATAAAAGTTTTAACAAATAAGTACTTTACTTACCGCGAGCATTTATTTCCAAACATGGCAAATAAATGCGTTGGTGTCATTTTAGCACGCGGTTGACGTTAATTGACCGCGATCGAGCAAACATTTTAGTTAGCATGCTAGCAAGGTGTTAGCACGCTGAAAAGGTTAACATGTTAAAAGTTACAACTACGAGTGTAAGAATTTTTTTTTAACAAACCTCTTGTCAAAGCTTTTGGTCATCTTGTCGAGAGGAGTGGAGAAGAGCAGGCGGAGGCTGTCGACGTGATGCTGTCAGGTTGGCGAAGAAAAGAAAGATCGCTCGTTCAATTGGTCACAGCTTAAATAGATTTTCGGTAACGACGTCATCACGTGGTGTTTTTTTTAAAAAGCTTTATTTAACCAAGAAAACAAAAAGAGTTTCAACTGCATTTAGACAGAAAATCATGACAAAATTAGTAAAGTACTTGGCGGGGAATCGAACCCTGCTCGTCTGCATCAAAGCCCAAATCGCTAACCATTCACCCAAACTCGCATGTCACTTCCGGTCATTTAGGTCATTATCATGGCATCAAGTAAAAATATGGACGAAATGATACAACCATTAATTCTATGAATAGAACCAAATTTGCCAAAGTTGTCGAAGGTGAGATGGTCGAGTGGTATACGACTTGTCCTTCGCTTTACTCGTTCTCTGGTTCGAGCCTCGTATTCTTTCCTTTAACTTTCGTCCTTATGCATGTTAGTTCGAGGGTTCTCAACCGAGAATCGAACCAGGCTCACTTGAATCGCAGGTAAAGTTTTATACCATTCGGCCATCATGGTTGAAGGTTTTCGACGTTTTATCTTATGTATTTGTAGGAGTCCCTTAAATAGGTTTGTGAAGTCAATAAATACAATAAGATTTCAAAATCGGCAAGGACGAAATTGGCCAAGTGGTCAGCAACAAAGGTTACCGTATCCTCAGACCTGAGTTCGAATCCAGATACCTTCCGCTTTTGTCGGAATATTTCTCAAATTATTGAAAATAAGGGAAAGAGCGGGGATCGAACACGCAACCACCGGTACGGGAGACGTTATTTTATTCCATCTGCCATTAGTGCTCAGTGTTTTCGACAAAATATAATGAAGGTGATGATTGTAATCCAAAATTGGAATGTTAGTCTGTCCATGGGCATCCCCGAACTCCACCTCCCTCCCCTACAGCCATTACAATCCGGATTACAAAACCCGTACTCATCACCTTCATTATATTTTGTAGAAAGCACTGTGGACTCATGTGCATATGAAATAAAAGAACGACTCCCGTACCGTTGGTTGCGTGTTCGATCCCCGTTCTAGCCCTCATTTTCAATAATTTGATGAATATTCCCACAAAAGCGGAAATTATCTGGAAATCGAACTCAGGTCTGAGGATACGGTAACCTTTGTTACAGACCACTTGGCCAGGTTTCTTGTTTATGAAATTTGCTGTCAAAAGTTTATGTATTTGAGTATGATGAATACAATTTGAACCAAGCATATTTTATCACTACATATAAGTCTATGGGAGAAGCGGTTTTGGAGTTATGGCCTGCCAAATCATAATTTTTTTTTATCTCCCCTGGAAGGCAGCGACGCACCCGTGTGGCAACAATCCTTAGATTGGCTTAAAAGTGCAGCAGCCTGCGCTGATGAAAATAACAAGGCGGAAAACCGTGATGACGTGCAAGTGGATGAATGTAAAAACTGGTGGCGTGAATACATAGAAGCGTGCTGGAAACGGGCAGGCTACCAGCAGCAGGAGCAGCTCCCTGCCAGCATGGCCGCACATCCATCCCGACGTCACGCTGTGCCGCCATCTGCCGTGCGCGCGCAAAAGCCGCGCATGCTACGATGCAAGATCTTTTGACAGCCCAAAAATGAGAGCGGGACACCTTGAATAAGGCGGCATGGAAAAGGTAGAAAGACAGGATTACATTCTCTTGCTCTCTTAACATCTTGTTTATAAACCCAACTTGCACACTTACACCCCCCCCCCCCCCCCACACACACACACACACGCTCTCTCTCGTATATAACGTCATTAGCCTTTCTTGACAGCAATTTAATATGTGAAGATCACCTGCGGCGGAGACCGTGACGTGATTGAGACGAAGACCTCACAGGACCGCAATTTGCATGTCATTTAAACACGGCGGTCTGCCCCCTCCCACCCCCACAGAGATCTTAGAAGAAGAAAAAAAAATACGCAAATTTGTATATTTGGCAGTGCTGCCACCATGCGGTCACTTCTGACTTTTTGGCCACGTTTTCTTTTTAAAAGTTACGCCAAATTATTGGAAGAAAAAAAAGTATGTAAAAAAAAAAAAGGTTTAATACTTGGTAATTTAATTATAATGAGCCCATTTTTATTTTATTTGAAGTGAATGTCTTCTACAAAACATCATTTTAACCTTCGTCTTGTGTTAGGGTCGGCAGCGACCCGTTTTTAGGTTTAACATGCATAAAATAACCATATAAATTAGTTTATTTCATCAAGGCTTTTTGACTTTGTCAGGAACCCCTATTTCAACAAAATAAAACAAAAAAAAAGTTTTTTACTATATTCTAAAATGCTCTGGTTGAAATTGTTCCATTTGTGTTGTTAGGGTCGGTTTCGACCCAGTTATAAAAATAAGATTATAAAGCAATAATTAGAGCCAAAACTGGATTCATAATTGCACTGCCAGCCAACACACTGACAGCCAGCTCCTCTCCCAATCCTGTGAGCTGTAGGGGATTCTCATTTTGCCGTGTTTTCCAGTACACCTGCACAAAAACAAAACTAACAGAGATGGGCATGTCCTGACATGTAAGGTCAATTCATTCATTTGAAAGGTCATTTGACTTGCAGAGCCTTGCAATTGACTGGCAACCAGTTCAGGGTGTACCCTGCCTACTGCCCGAAGCCAGCTGGGATAGGCTCCAGCAACCCCGCGACCCTTGTGAGGACAAGCGGTATCTCCAATTTGCAGCATACAAACATGAGAAGAAGATTTTCAGCGACCCAAGTTCTGGATAATCTTTTTGATGAAAATGAGGAAGAGGACACAGTTTCTGAGGAGGAAGACAATGTGGAGTATCAACCAGAAGACACAGACATATCTGATGAGTCTGATGAGGAGGTCACTGGTGGTGAAGCTCCTCCCACTGAAAGATTCAAATCCAAAAATGATAAGATCTTTTGGAGCTCAGTACCTCATGATTTACATGGCAGGGCAGCTGCTGCAAATGTCATAAAAATGACCCCTGGGATCACAATTTGCTGTGACAAGAGTCAGTGACATCAAGACATGTTTCGAGCTACTCATGCTATTGTCACTAAAAAGAGTCATCATGGCTATGACAAACGTTGAAGGAAAAAAAGTCCATGACGACATGTGGAAAGACATTGATGAGGAATATCTGGATGCTTACATTGGTGTTCTTCTTCTTGCTGGAGTGTACAGATCCTGCAATGAGGCCACTGAGTCTCTGGGACGCATCGACAGGCAGAAATATTTTCCGGGCAACAATGTCACTTCAGACCTTTCGAATGATATCAAGAGTCCTCAGATTTGACAACCGAAATAGCAGAGCAATTTCTGACAAGCTTGCCCCCATCAGGGATGTCTGGGAGAGATGGACGCAACTCCTTCCACTAATGTTCAACCCAGGGCCAGAGGTGACAGTCGATGAACGTCTTGTCCCTTACCGAGGAAAACGCCCCTTCCGGCAATACATACCCAGTAAGCCAGGGAAGTACGGCATAAAAATCTGGGCAGCCTGCGATGCAAAAACCAGCTATGCATGGAAGCTACAGATTTACACAGGCAAAGCTGCGAGTGGCATTCCTGAGAAAAAAACAAGGAAAACGTGTGGTCCTCGATATGACTACTGGACTGCAGGGTCACAATATCACTTGCTTTTCATTTTGTGTTTATATTAAAGTTCTACTGCTGAAAAAATACTTTTTTGCATTTTTCTTGAAGTAAATATACATGGGTCGAAATCGACCCGTAACACCATAGATGTTACTATAGTCAATAATATTTAAATTAATAAATAAATAAAACAAATTAATTTAAGAGATGTGTTCTAATAGCCCCCAGTAATAGTTAGGTAACACAACAACCTTGTATTTATTTATATGATTCTCTTGGTGTTTATTTTATCAATTTTTTTTAAATTGAAATCGAGGGGTATACTGACAAAAAAGGCCCAGAAGCCCACACCAACAACATTAAAACTAATATTTTCATGGATAAGGAAGCCTAACAAGCCAACCAAGAGATGAGAAATAAATTAAATGATATCTACTTGTTTTTAGTGTATTTTACAGCTGATTTAAGACACGGGTCGAAACCGACCCGTTAACATAAGAGAAAGTAACAGAAAGTTAACACAAGACGAAGGTTAAACAAAAGACAGCTTTTCCGACCGGTAAACGATGCGACTGGCCTGCAAAGACAAAACGAGAGGAGTTCCCCAGGGTTAGCCAGTCATATTGTTTTATACATATATTCATATTTAATAACAACAGAGCACGTCTCTGGGGTTGTACAGCTTGTGATTGTGACGTGGTCGGCGGCTAAAGCGAGCTAACAGCCACATTGCCTTGAGAAACAAAAACTACAAGAACCCGTTGTGTGTACATTCGGATTAATTACAAAAAGAGGATAGCTGATAAAGAGGGGCGAGCATTTCGGGGGTGGGTAAACACTTCTCCAGCGCAGTCCAGTGAGTTAGTGTCAATCAAAGTGAGGAGAAAAAGTGCTTTGAAGATCCCAGAGCAAAGAAAGACAACAAAGTATAAAACGTCCTGCAACGGAGGAGAAAAGTGTTAGTTTGTGACGGTGGCGCTTTATTGCTGAGGGTAGTAGTTCTGCTGCTGCGAGGGCTGCTGGGGGTAGCCGGGGTAGCCTTGAGTGGCCGGGGGGGCGGCCGGGTAGCCCGCCTGGCCCGGGGCGGCCTGGTAGGGCATGTAGGGCACGTTGTACTGGCCGTAGGCGTACGGGTTGTAGCCCATCGGCATCTGGAAGTACCTGCCAGGAAACGCCGACGTTACGCTTGGGACGCAAAAAAGGGCAAACGTGTCCGTTCGGTACCGAACTTACTGCGGGTAACCCTGGTAGGCGGGGTAAGGGGGTCCTTGCGCCGCGGAGGGCGGCGCCACCGCTGGTGGGTTGGCGGCGGCGGCGGCGGGGGGCGTGGCGGCTGGTGCGGTCTGCGGAGTCAAGACAGGCGGAGTCAAGACAGGCGGGGGGGGCCGGGCGGGGGGCTGGGATTTGTCTGGGGTCTGCTCAGGGGCCTGGTTCTGCAAGGACACACACGAGTGAGGTGTCGGGAGAAGGTGGCGTGCGCCCAATATTTGCCATTTTGACGCTTTTTTGGTTTTAAAAGATACAAAAAAATGGGCCGAATTAGCACAAAAACACATTTAAATAATATGCTCTTTTATTTTGCCGTGTAGGGGTGCGGCAAGTAAAGTCACACTACTTAAGGAAGTGCATGCACGGATTCAAATATTTGGGAAAAACTGCTGTAAATAACAATGGCCGACTAGCAGTAGCACAAGTGCAAATCAGGTATGTTTTTTTTTTTTGTAGCAAAAAGAGGGTGCGCCAAGTCAATTGGGATTTTGAAGGCGTAGCTCAACCCTACAACGCCAAACATATATTAATACAAGACATTTTGAGCCCTCTATTTAGTATATTTTTATTCCCATTAAAACCCTGACGTGTACGATCTGACACATGCATTGCACGGATAATCCATTAGAGGGCAGTAATCACCCAGCTGATGGCTTTTCGAGCGACCTTGCAAGAGCGTCCCGATTGAAAAAGGAGAGACACGTTTACTTATTGATAGTGGGAAATATTCTTTCTGAATTTTGGCGATACTAATATATTTGATGTGTCTGTTTTTTTTATTACATTTTTGACAGTTATAAATGTATGAATTTAATGCATTGTGACATGTATGACACAATTCAAAAGTTATAGGTGGAAGTTGATTTTCAAAAAAAAATGAAGTTTGTTTACTCCAAAGGACCAATAAATACTCTATTTACAAAGAATCAAAAATTTCTCTCATATATTTCATGGTTCAGGCTTTATAGGGTTAAAATAATTGGATAAAAAGGCTGTCATCATAGAAAAAGAAGTAGAAGAAGAAGAAGGGCTGAGTGGCGGTGGAAGAAGTGCATTTTGGGTATGATTATTTTCCAAGAAAAATGGGGTGTCGCTTAACATGTATAATTCTTGTCACGCAAAAGTCAATTAGTAATCATGTTAAATATACTATGACAATTTCCACTCTAAAATAAAAAAGCAGCTTTAAAAAAAAAAATTGGATACATTGAATGGACAAAAGATGAGAATTTTTGGGGGGTAGGTTAAATATAAGAAGGTTTTTTTTTTAAATGTATCTTTTTTTTTTAAGAAGTGGTGCGCCTTCTCAATTGTGACGTTTAAGGTTGTACATTTGAGGAAAGCCCATCGCAGATGAAGATTGTGACTCGAGTGCGGCAAGCCCGACTAGGCGCGAGCTTACAAATATGGTCCTGGGCGCGGGGGTCGGGCCGCCGGCGGGGGCCGGAGGTTGGCTCTGGTAAGAGGGGACGTTGAAGTTGGGGGCGCTGGGCTCACGGGCGATACTCTGCTGCAGCTCCCTAAAAGAAAAAAAAAAGAAAAAAAAGCCATACCCGTCAAATATGGGACTCAAAGCACCTTTATGTTTGCGTGACTCACTTGAGGAGCTCATCCCGCTCCGTCTTGCGAGCAAAGACAATGTCGCAGCATTTGTTCTGGAACTTGAGCAGGATCTCCGTCAGGTCATTGTAGAACTGCAAGGAAGCGGGTGACAAAAAGCGGGTGACAAAAAGCGGGTGACAAAAAGCGGATAAAAAGGGGCCTGTGCCGCAACCCGACACGGCGGGACAAATGGGACGGAACCTTGGTGCCTTCGCGCAGGTTGCTGCTGATCTCCATGTAGCTGTCGTGGGCCGAGGCCAACTTCTTGAGGACCTCCTCTCGCTGGTTGGCCTCCGTGTTGGACTGCTTCAGGCTGCTGAACTCCTGATGAGACGTCTGGAAAAAAAATAGAAAGGTGCGCGCCAAAGTCACCTTCCACACATCTCTCTTCACGCCCTATCAAGCGCATGACAGAACGCGTGATAGGAGCCGACGTTTACGACGAATGATTTAAGGCCGCCGCCGCCGCCGCGCTTCAAAAATCATCGTGATGCTGAAAGACGAGAAGTCACGGCGACAAGTGCGACTTAAAGGAGGCATCTCTATTTGCAAGTAGTCACTTTTTTGCTTTTTATTAACTCGCAGCAATTTTCACCGAAGCAACCCCCTTCGCCCCCGGCTGTTTTGCTGGATTTTGCAAGGCCCACAGAATATTTTGTTATATTGCTATAAACACAACAAAAGAAAGATTAGAGTCTCTTCTTTCATCAGGGAAAAAAAAAAAAGTATCTGTTTCTGTTTTGCAGCAATTAGCATTACGAGTTGAATGGCAAAAAGCGCTTGTTGCTTGCAACTTGGCTCTGGCGGATTTCTTACACTCTGCTGCCACCTGCTGTCCGTTACTTGTAGTGACTACCATTGCTTTAAGCAACCTCTTCAGGACAGAAGCTGCATCAAAGCCTTATGTATGTTCGAGCATGAACCCCCCCCCCCCCCACCTTTTTTAAAAAAAAATGTATTTATAAGATTTGGGGTTTGAATGATTAATCATCCGATTGATCAGTTCCGATCCAATTTGATAATTCTTGTCGAATTTGCATTATATCTCATTGCCTTGTACTTGCGACATGGAATATCAATCACGCCGTCTAATCTGGCGTGGGTTTTGGCGCCGACCTGAATCTGTCCCAGCAGCTCCTCCTGCTGGCGAAGGCTGGCCTGCACCCTCTGGTTGTGCTCGTTGTACAACTTGTCCAGCTGGCCCACCGACAGCTGCTCCTCGCTGATGGCGCCGTCCTTCGCCAGCGCCATCAGGAAGGTGGCGGACATGTCGAAGGTCACGCCCTTGATGTCCGACTCCATCGCCTCGCGCTCCCGCTTCACCTGGTCCAGCCGGGCCAGCTGCGAGCGCAGCACGCCCACCACCTCGCTGCCCTGCAGCGTCTTGGCGGGGTTGGCCGAGGGCAGCGCGGCGTTCAGCTCGCTCTCGGGCTTGCACAGCAGCGCGATCATGTCGCAGTGGGCGTTGTAGCGGTCCTTCACCACCTGGTCCGCCTGCACCGCCTTGTCCAGGATGTTGCGGAAATTGGCGCCCTCTGTGGCACAAAGTCAAGAGTTTACGTGTGAAGGCTGACGGCTCAATTTTTTTGTGACTTCCTTACTTCTGGCTAACGCTAATCATTTTTATGCAGGGTACTCCATGTTCGTATCAATTACACAATTATTCACTCGCAGCCATTTTCACTGAAGCAACCCCCTTCGCTCACAGCTGTTGAATGGGATTTGGACTGATTTTGCAAGGCCCACAGAATATATGTTCTATTGCTATAAAAACATAGAATAAAATAAAATAAATTTCATTTAATAAATTACTTTACAAAAATAATACATATAATAAATAAACACAATATTTTTTTCAGTAATTTGTATTCACAAAGCATAATACCATTTCAGTGTATTTTTTTTTATAGTTATGTGAAAATTTCCAGCTGGTCTGTTTTTGACTTTATATAAATAAAATACATTACTTTCTTAAATTAATTTTAATTGATTTAATTCTATTTTTTTAATGAAGAAATTGGAATTAAATGACTTCCACTTTTTGAATTAATACCTGTATGAACTTTTCTCTAAATCTAACATTCATTTCTTTTTAAAGGAATATTTATAGCTACATGTGGTAAATTTGCATTAGCTTATTGGGCAACTTGTTCAAGCTTCTGCTTGGCAAAAATGCATTTCTCATGCCCATTTTGATTGGACGTAGCGCACTTTTAAATGAATAAAATAACCATCTTCAAAATGATCAGCATAGCCTTAACGGAGATGGTGTCACCTGAGCGCAGGGGCTTGTAGAGGTCCACAGAGGCGGTCCTGTTCCAGCGTTGATTGAATTTGGCCCTCAGCTCGCTGTCCGTCGCTTCCTCGTCGTCCAGCATTTTCAGTGCCTTTGAAATGTGCGGAAAACATTCGGAATTTGTGAACTGAGAACGAGATTCCTGCTGATGCTGAATTTCCAACAGCGTCTTCAAAACAATCACGACTCGCACAGCACAAATTCTGCCCGGCAACTTGGTTCAAAGCCGCATACTTTTCTTTTGATTGCACTTGAGCTCTGTGTGTGTGTGTGTGTGTGTGTGTGTGTGTGTGTGCGACTTCCATCGCTAGCGTCTACTTTGGGGAGAAATGTTCCACTTTGGGCTTGTTCCCAGTTTGTCAACAAACTTGGAAGCGCGTTTCAAGTAGATCCCGCCGTCTGTTTGCGTGCCTGTGCAGAGCGGCTTGGCGGCAAAGATGGCGAACGCGCCGTCCTTGGCCCGGAGATGAGTGGATTTGATTTCCAATGAAGATCCTGATCTGGGATTTCAGCCATTAGGGATTATTAAGGCTTTCGCATATTTTGTGCGTCGTTGGCGGCGATCTGTCTGAACCGGCCTCCAAACGCATCGCATGCGACTTTGTCAAGATGACAAACAAGCTGTCGGTCACTTCCATACCAACACTTTGATGTGGCGCTTGCGTTAACTTCATTGCGCTTTGTTGCAACGATTCGCCGCGACACTTTCTTCCACACGTCATGAAGGTTTTCGCCTTCATCACGTCACGGCACTTAGTTGCGACTTGAGATCGACCCCTTGTGGTTATTTCAGGACCAATACCGATCAAAACTAACTCAAATGTCCAAACTATAATAACGTGAGCTGACCTCGCTACGCTGCGTCTCACATTTGCACGCATTTCTCACCTCGTCCAGAATTTCCCTGTTGCGGGTGAGCAGCTCAGGCAAGTCCTTGATGAGCTGCTCGATGCTCTGCAGGCCGCCCTGCTGCACCACCGAGCGGGCCTTCTCGCTAATGGATGGCGGGACCGAGTCTCCGGAGAGGTCCTCCAGGGCGGCGGGCAGGTTGAGGGACGCCAGAACTCTGGTGGGACGAAGGGACGGCGGAAACGTTCAGGTTGACTCGCGGAAGGAGGCGGGCGGCAGCTGCGGGCGAGATGCGACGCGCTACCCGTTGCAGAGGTTGGTGGCCTCTCGCATGGTTCCCACCAGCCTGTTGACCGTTTCCGACTTGCGCTGGCTGTACACGCTCATGGATTGCTGGACCGCCATGGGAACCATCTTCTCAAACAAGTCTGACGAGCGCATAACGGGATTTAGAATGGCACGCTTCTGATTGGTTGCAGTGGCTTGAGGCGAACGCCACCTTCCGCTTGTGTACGTCATACCTGCAAACTTCTGGCTGAGCGGCGGCGTGATGGCGGCGGCCTTCACCAACGTGGCCTTGCCGATGGGCTCCAGGTCCTTGAGCTCGGGCACGCGGTCGTGGTAGATGAAGTCGTTGTCCTTTCTGGCAGCGGTGAGCGATCGGTTGATCTTCTCCGTCAGGTCCTTGACGCTGACGTACTCGTCGTAGCGCGACGCCACCGTCTTCACCAGCTCGGCCGCGTGCTGAACGGGAGGGGGGCGTGTCAAAGTCGCTCGCCGTGTTTTTTTTTGTTTTTTGGAGTGGGTCGCACGCCGCCCTACCTGCAGGCGGGCGATCTCCTCGCCGAAGTGCTTCTTATGCTTGGCGAGGACGCTCTGGTGGAGCTCGGCGTTGGCCTGCATGATGCAGTGCTTGGCCGCCAGCACCGGCAGCACTTCCTGAAAGTAAAAATACTGACCAGGGAGAAGGCAACCACACAGCGGGACGCACACAGATGCACAAACATGCACGGTAGCGAGGCAGTCCGCCGACAACAACAACAACAAAAGCAGCCAAGGGGATGCAAAATAAAAACATCAAGAGGAAGGGGGACGAGGGGGGGGGGGTCACGCCACCACCACCACCAACAGGGATGCAGAAAGAAAAGGAAGACAACGGGAGAGAAAACAGAACAGGCCGTGAGTGGTTAACCCTTCAGCAGGAGGCGCCATAACGTCACCCAAACACACGTGCACCTTTTCCACGGCTCATTCGTCATTTAAGCAAACAACGCGTTTCATTATTGTGGTTGTTCCTCATATTTGGACTCTCGTGCAGCGGAATAAATAAAGTAACCACAATGATGAACACATTGTTAAAGTGTACCTAAAGTTGTGGCCGGTGGGGGTTTAATATGCAATGTCGAAACAGACATCAACTGACCAATCAGAGGAGGAGGAGGAGGAGGAGGAGAAACCCAGGAGGGAAAAAAAGCGAGCCGCCGGATGTGGCCAGTCCCACAACCAGTCTCACTCTTTCCCAAACGTCATTATGATTATGCTAATATTGGCAGCTAAAGCTAACATGAAGCAACATCTGAAAGAAAATCCAGTGACAGAACAAAAACCCCATATTGCGCACAAACGACATATGCACACTCAAAATACGTCGAGTGCGAATACATTTGTATTTTATTTTCTACATTTATTTAATTATTTTAAAATTGGGAGAGCAGAGGAAAAACATTTACATAAAAACTGGGGAATTGTCAGATTATCTGTATTAACTCTTTGACTGCCAAGCGTTTTCAGAAAAGGGATGCCGTGGGTGCCAGCCGATTTAAGCATTTTGACTGATCTTTCAAGGTCCACAGAAAATTATGTGTTTGGACTATGGAAACACACATACTACCAAATTAAAGATTGGACTCTCATCTTTCATCAGAAAAAAAAAGTTTGTTTCTACCTTATTCTGTTTTTCAGTAATCAACAATAGAAAATGGTTAGTTTCACCTCTGTTTTGAAAAAAACGTCTTTTAACGTCTTTGGCACTCCTCCACTGGATTTTACTAAACGTTATTTAACGTTTTTGGCAGTCAAAGAGTTATTTTACTAGCATTATAATTTTAGACAGGAAAAGTAATTTAAATAAATGGAATATTGTACTATTATACATTGAATCATGAGATTTCCAAAATATATTATAATTTCACAGAGTTTAAAATGTGGAACACTACATTATTAGATTTAATTATATTATAGTGAACTATTTAAATAAAGTTTTATAACATTGTCTGCGATGATTTTAATTATTATCAATGACTCATTAGACATGACCATTTAAATTTTATGATTTCAAGTAATTTATTGCAACTTCATATGTCAGACAAAAATCTGCTACGTCCAACAAAAAACTAAAAGCTGCAAATTTGTATTCTCCATATTATTATTATTATTAGTAATAATCTATTTAATATTATAGTATGTGGAAAATAACCCTTTGTGCTTAAAAGAAAAGAAAAAAGAAAATTCCGGGACGTGACTATTGAAAAATTTGTTGAATGTAATTATGTTCCTTTATAATATTGTTCGTTAGCTGATTAGCATCACAAATGTCGTAAGCTAGCTACGACAAGAAAAAAAAAGTTGCTTTACACACACACACACAATTATTGCACGCGCGTATCATTAGTGGTGAGGTCGAGCATGTTCAGCATACCTTTGGCAGGTTATCTTTGTACTGACACTGCTTGAAGGCGTCGCCGTAGAAGTCGGCCGCCTGATTGGACAGCTTGGCGATGATGGCATCCTTCATCCTGTCTGCAGACGACGACCACGAGAGACTTGTTAAAACACAGCATGCGCGTACCCTGAGACAAACCCCCTAATTGATGCCTCCCCCCGTCTGCACTTGAGTAAATAAACACCCCCAGGCCAACATCTCGTGGAAATATGCTGATACGCAACTCCAGAGACAGAACTGGGCCACAAGCTGGATCCAAACTGTTTATTGTGAGGACAAATGTCCCCAAGTGGCTAATTAAAAAACGATGCATGGATCCCCCCCCCCCCCAACAAATATGCTTAGCATAATGCTAAGCTAGTGACTTGTAAGCAACCCTGGTTTGGTTTACCCGTGGTGGCTTTGAGGAAGAAGACCTCCTGGGCCTGGGCCAGCATGATGATGCTGAGGGTGCCCACCGTTTCGGGGGAGATGTCCATGGTGGGCTCGCGGTTGAGGGCCGACAGCACCGTGTCTTTGATGTGGGCGAACGCGCCGCTGGCCAGCTGCGTCGTCACAGGGCATGTCAACATTCAACGTGCCCTTCGAAATGAACGCACCTAACAAGGTCCGCTAGATTTCTTCATTAAGACGTCAAACGTTTATTAACTCTTTGACTGCCAAAAACGTTAAATAACGTTTAGTAAAATCCTATGGAGGAGTGCCAAAGACGTTAAAAGACGTTTTTTTTTCAAAACTGAGGTGAAACTAACCATTTTCTATTGTTGATTACTGAAAAACGGAATAAGGTAGAAACAAACTTTTTGTTCAGATGAAAGATGAGAGTCCAATCTTTCATTTGGTAGTATGTGTGTTTCCATAGTCCAAACACATCATTTTCTATGGACCTTGAAAGATCAGTCAAAAATGCTTAAATCGGCTGGCACCCACGGCATCCCTTTTCTGAAAACGTCTGGCAGTCAAAGAGTTAAATTGTGAAACTTAAATGGCGATCTGGCTAAATTGGCAAATCATTTTTAGCGGTATAGTCCACTTGTCTCACAGACGAATCGCGGCACGTCACCTGATAATATTTAGCGGCGTTTTTGAGGCCTTCGTCGTTATCCAGGTTCTGCTCGGCGGCGATCTGGCTGGCAAGCGCCGCCGCGTTGAACAGGACACACGTCTTCTCGTAGCCCAGGCTGGCCAACGCTGTGAAAGCAAGCGCACATTTTAGCCTCCAAAAAGGACAAAACTTCGAAAGACCGTCGGGCTTTATTCTTTGGCATTTCGGTTTGATGCTTTGACATTATGTTAGCAACACCAAACTAACGAGCACAGGAACAGGACCAAGTAATATAATTGAACTTTTTTTAAATCCAATGTTTCAATATTGTTTCTGAATGTATACATATTATTATTTAGGCAGTGTGAAATGTCAGTGATAAAACACACAAGCACACCCTTGTGCTCCGGTCTGACAAAATAATCCACCCTGTCCAACCTGTTTGGTCACGTCACGTGATCTATTTATAGCATGTCAGAGATGAATGGTCATCGTGGTCAAGCGCTTACCCAACTTGACGGAGCCGCCAAACAGCGAGCCTTTGTCAAAAGCATCTTTCCATGTGAAGGTTAAGCAAAGCTGCAGAAAGAGAATTATTATTATTTATTTATTTTTTTAAACACTCAAGATGACCTGCTGTTGGATTGTGCGTGTATGTGCTCATGGAAAACAACATAACGGCGTGTCATCCATTACCTGGTTTTCACAGAATGGGAACTTGGGCTCCTGAAAGATATAATAACATTTTTAATACCTAAATTTATATACCAACTATTGTTACACATATGAACATTTTAATTTTCCATATTAACCTTTGAATTAGAAATCTTGTGTCTCAGCAGGGCACATGATGTTGACCTCGTATGCTCTAACCTTAAGCTTGAACGACGTTGTTTTGTCTAAAAAGTTCCTTCTCCGCACTTCTTTGCCAAAACACATTTGGCTCTCACAGTCTGCCTAGACACTGATTGGGCCAGAAATTCGTTGTTTTAAATACACGCACATCTCACCAATGAAAACAGAATTCGTTTTGAAATAATACACATACACATACATTATTGTCTCTATCAGTTATGTCCAGTTCGGGTTGTTTTGCGAGATATTGTTTTGGGGAAGTCAGACCCTTCAACTATGTCCCAGTTTATGCACCAAATTTGCCCCTGAACGTTTGTTTACATTAGACTTCGTCTTGCCACCTCCTTTGGAAAAGTACTGGCCGATCAGAGGGGCGGATTTTAAGAAACTATATATAGCGTCTGCAACCCGGAGGAGGGGACACATTCTGACGCTCAGAAATTCCACGTTCTTAAGTGATGTACCTGAGTGTTGAATGTTCCAAGAGATCTCTTGTTTGATTAAAAATCATTTTTGCAAAGAATGTATTTTTCTTACAACAACTCACCCTCATATTTGAACACGCAAGGAGGACAAAATACCTCCTAATCTTACAATTGGCGACCACCGACGTTTCGACAGTTTCCAGCGGGGCGTTCAGGGACGGGCAGAATTCTACGGCCACATAATAATTAAGGTAAGTGGACAAATGAATCCACGTTTTAGGAATTCTGTCTGTTTCAGGGCGCGGCGGCTGGTAAATTCGTCGTGTAAAATTATTTTGAGGCTGGAGTCTGTGTAAGAAAAATAGTGATGAATTTTGAAATCGTTTGCTTGGACGTGAAAGTCCCAGATTTCGGATTTTACCACGGTGTTTGAACTATACACGTGTCGACGTGGTAGTGTATGCGGAAATGCGCAGATGATATGCGATCTTTTTGGAGTTATAAAGATTAATAACGATCGCTTGTAAGTCAGTCTGGGAAACATTTTGTCTTTACAATTTGGTTTTTACAGACGATAGATACGTAGATAATTGATTTGAAGTCTGTGTATATGAGGTTAAGAATAACGATCGCTTGTAAGTCAGTCTGGGAAACATTTTGTCTTTACAATTTGGTTTTTACAGACGATAGATACGTAGATAATTGATTTGAAGTCTGTGTATATGAGGTTAAGATTAAGATTAAGTTGTTGAAGTTGAGAGTAAATCAGCTGGGGAAACATTATTGTTGTAACCAAGCGGTAGATGTATGGGCATTGGTTTTACGTCCATACATATTTAAGTTGAGAGAAGTCGGCTCAAAAAGCATCTTTGTCTTGATCCCTGCCTGATGCGCGGGAGAGACAAACACTTTGTTTTTATGAGTAATAGATTCTTGGGTAATTAGATAACGAAGATCCTTGAATAAGTGTTGCCGATTAAAGCTGCGGGAGGATCGACTGCTTCATTTTCTAGGGACAAAAGACTCAACTTATGGAAGTCAGATTGACATAAAACGGATTTAATACGCCGTTTTAAGATTAATCGATAGGTCTATGAATAATTGGATATTGACATTTTTAGACAAGATATAAGAGATAAGATGTATTGACTCAACTCGTGTAAGTCGGGCTGACTAAAGCATATTTGATACGACGCTTTAGATCAAGCCAATAGGTCTATTGAATATTCGTGATTAAAATTCAAAGACAAAGAAACTGTTGAAGCTGGGGTAGCGCAGTTGACATCCGGATATTTATGTGTTGATATGTCGTACAAAACGACATGTCTTGTCTGTCCGTTGTGTGTATGCCGTCTGATCGGTGAAGAAACTCTAACGTTACGGTAAAATCTTAAAGGGACCGCGACGAGAACAGTTGATTAATTCTGTTATAAGTGAGACGTCACTTCATTTAAATATTAATACAACTGAACTATGATAATTTACAATATAATATAATATAATACAAATCAATAAGCTATAAAATACCTGAGTTAATAATTAAGACGAAACATGGGACACTCTATTTGAACTCAAAACACAGTGGTTTGACCCGAATGGGATTCCGTTGAGTTTAGATGGGATGACGCTGGATAAACAAATTGGGAACGCATGCGCTGTGGCTATAGGGATTTTACCTACAAAGGCTAAACGAGAAACAAAAAAAGAACTTTGCGACTGGATGCAAGACGGCTGTAGAAAAGGTTATTTTCCGTCATTACAATCTGCAGTGTGTCTAATCTCTTTGATGAAGAACGTTGAACTTGCATGTGTGAAAAAACGTCACGAACTAGATGAGCTGGTGCAACACACATCTGTAATTTCTTCGAGTGGAAGAAAAGCCAGAAATGATCGAAAGCTTGTTGACAAAATAATGAATAATGCTAGAATACTAGCTTTAGGTATTTTTGTGAAGTTATAACCATTTATATAACTAAATAATGATATAAGACTAAATGATTTGACCTGATATGACTTCCGCTAGTCGGAATTAAAGCTTCCGGATTAATCATACCGTTTAAATAATGACTTAAAATGTAATTAATATTGAACGATGGGACTTGATTATATTGTGAAAAAGGTTAGTTTATTCTAATAAGATATGGCATTTGTTCGATGGTTTTAATGACGGCAATTTAACTTTGAATGTGCGTACACGGCGACCGCCCGTTAATAATGTTATGAGTGTATGTAATTTTATATAGAGGAGAGTCCCGGAAGTATCTTTAAGAAAAGTGTATTGAAAAAATGATGAATACTGAAATGTTGCTTTGCAAATAAAATAACTGTATAATACAAATTTATGTAATAAAACAAATTAAGCCGTTTAATAAGCGCTAAACGGGATAAATTAATTAGACGGTAAAATTACTAATAAAACTTCTAACGCTAAAACCCGCAATTGTCTGCGTTAAATAATTGAACGACATTATATAAATTGTTGCCGTAACTGATTTTATAAGCCCCTTACATAAATTTCTTAAGCACTAACGTTGAATACTTAAACTGGCTTCAAGAGTGCAAATACGTCATATTTAAAAATTATGTTTGCTATAAAACGAACGAATATTAATACACAAATAACATAGAGAGGTATAGTTTTAAGATATTATAAAATTTAGATGCATGTCTTATGCTTGTAGAGCATGGGTGGCTTTGACTGATTGTAGTTGCTATGACTCATTCCCTTTCTCGGGTTAAAAAATGCCAACAGCCATCAATCTTTGTAATGAGGTCAAATAAAATGTTTTTATAAAAGGTAATGTTAATTGTGTGATTGTTTTAGATTAAATAGTTTAGTCTCTACTCTTATTTTAATAATAATAATAATAATAACTAAAAACAAATAACTTGGATGGCAATTAATGTGGAATAATTCTTATATAGATGATTGTTTTTTCCCTTATGATTTTGTTTGTGCGCGAGAACATTGTTTAATAAATTTTAAATATCTTTTCAGAATCAGGAGACACACCCATTAAGGACAATTGGGGTCGCACCAAAGTGCCATGTTCCGGTCCTGGGGATGAAGTAATGTGTTAATTATAATTTAAAAGGAGTTTTTTATTTATTTTTTTCTCCGACGTTTATAAATAGAAAGTAATTTTAATCTCTCCTGAATATATTTAACCTTTGAATTCGACATTTGAAGTCTCATTACAAACAGACTGGGGAAGCTATCTGGAAGAAACACATTTTTGACATAATTTGAGGTGCTATGTAATTAA
This sequence comes from Vanacampus margaritifer, assembly GCF_051991255.1. Lineage (NCBI taxonomy): Eukaryota > Metazoa > Chordata > Actinopteri > Syngnathiformes > Syngnathidae > Vanacampus > Vanacampus margaritifer. The sequence continues at coordinate 19,060,584 of NC_135448.1, read as the reverse complement.
AATCATTCCTGCTTTGACGTTTGACCAAAGGCTGACTTTACGGGCTGCGGCCTCCATTGAGAAAACATTAATTGAAAACTACACACTTATTAATTAACTATATTTGTAAATTGTTAGAGTATATCTGTCCTATTTTATCCTAAGTATTATTTATGAAGGTATGCAAAACATATTAAATTAAATATTGTAAACCATAACAAATATTGACATATAATTAGCAATTATTTAAAATTGTAAACTTTCATTGTTTTAATTATTATTTTTTATTATTTTTATTTTTATTTAATTTTTTTAATAAAAGAAGTTTTTGGTTTTAATATTTACTGACATGTTATAACCTAAATACTGTTGGGGCGGATTTTAGTGTTTTCAGTCGAGTGAGGATTATTGGTCAAGGGTCATTATTTCGGAACAAAGTCAACTGGCGGGACACAGACCTCTTTAAAACCCCCACCCACAGAGAAACTGCAACTGCCACCTGTCACCACCACCAGCAGGGCGGTGGAAAAAGATGCCGCCATACCTGACTACACCTGCAGCCTGCTAACGCCAGATGGAAGGGCGGAGATTCCTGCCGACTATTGCCACAAAGACTGTGCCATCATATACAAATGTGAAAAAAGAAAAACTGCTCCACTGCCAAATGAACTGTTCTATGAAACTGCTCCAAATATTCTGCACAAGCGTCTTCAAAGCGTTCCTGCGTCCAGAACTGTCCTACGAAAGAACTATGCCATACGAAGGCCACACCCAACAAACAATGCTCTCTTTGAATTGCTGATACCGGGCCATATGATTTGACGCTGACTGTTTGCACTGAAATCTATATTTTGACATGGGTAGGGTTATAACATTTACAGTAAAACATTTGGTAAATTTAACTAATTGATTGACAACATTTTATATATACAAATTTTTTATATTTTAAAAACGTTTTGATGTCTATTTTTGATTTGATCTGATTTGTTTATTTTGCTATTTTAAAACAGTCAGTTTTTTGGACAAACATCAAACAGGGGGACTAGTAAGCTTAATGGTAATATTAAAACTAAGGGCAACTTTATGTATTGATAATATTTGATTTTTTGTTAAATTTATTGGTTAAGCTACAATATTTTAAAGTACAAAAGATAATATTGGTAAATTTAAAGTTTCAGAAATTGAAAACAGCTAATATGAATATAGATAAGATATAATTTATTTGAACCTTAATTATTATATTTTATTTTTTAAAACTTGGTCTTTTGATATTTTCCCAAATTCTCTTTTCAAATTTAAACACTGGCTTGGGATGCATTGTTGAATTTACTGGTTAAATATAAACTTTTTCCCCTCTTTTTAAAATAAATACACAAGCTAAATTTAGGTACTGCAAAACTTTATATATTAGTCTGAAAAATTCTCTAAAGCGATCTTTTTCAGAAGGGGGAATTATTAGTTGGTCTGGGTATGTCATTGCGAAATAAAAAATAAATATAAAATTAAAAGTTAGTCTTAATATGATAATTAGAGATAGTCCGTGAGAACGAATTTTATAGGAGGACCTTGGGGAATTTTTTGGACCATGGAGAAGGAGTAAGTTTCGGCAGAGACGACAAATTAAGGTGAATATGTTCCATTTCTATTTTTATTAATCCCTGGGGCCCTGGGGGAAGTTGTTATTTTTTGATTTTATTATTGAGGCGAAAGTTGCATTTGTTTAATGGCCGGAAGCACATTTGACATGCTATATCTATAACAATAAGTATTATAATAACATATTTTAATAATCACATTCTGTAAACAAAATTGGCCTTGTCAGATTTGAACTGGCTAAAAAAGATCTTTATTTTCCTTGCAATCAATGTGCTTAGGTCATTAAAAAACCAGCCAAAGGCTGGATCATAATTGAATGTCACAACATACAGAATTTTTTCCACAGGACGGGCCTGCAGAACTTTACTAAAAATTTACTAACCCCTAACTAATAACACTACCAAAATGCTCTCTCTCAGAAGAAGGGATGTGAATAAAAGTTTATTAGTGACTAATAAAAATGTCCTGCACTCAGACCTGAGGTGATGGAGGGGTCAATCAGTCCAATGACGCCGACACCTGGTTCGTTCAACATCCGGCCTTCAGACCTGCCGGGTCCACTTCCTACTCAACCATTACCTTCAGAGAGACCACTGCTCGAGCCACCTGACCAACTGCTCGAGCCACCAGGGGGAGTCAACAGAGAAACCAGTCGACTGCTGCTTCCAGTGTCAGCTAACGAGCTGAGCATTACCCAATGGAAATAGGAGTAATGTGTCCCTTTTCCCCGGCGTTGCAAAAAAAAAAAAAAAAAATGAGCCACACTTTCAGGAAACAAACCCCAATTCGATGAATTCCTACATCTCTGGCAGTAGATGTGGGCTAAAGGATTCATCCATCCATTCCCCTGACCGCTTGTCCTCACAATGATTGTGGGGGTGCTGAAGCCGATCCCAACTGGCTTCGGGCAGGAGACAAGGTGCAACCTGGACAGGTTGCCAGCCAAACGCAGAGCTGAAGGACTCTGTTTGAAAAAAACAACAACAAAACGCAAGCAACAAAACCTCCCTAGCCCAAACGACGACAAGTCTTCAATCGCGTCCCGAATTGCACATACACAATGACACTCCTTTTAATCCTTAACTGCCATGCCAATTTCCTGAAATCCCCCGCTACAATTTTTTGACATAATCATAACCCACTGTCTTTATATGTGATATGCTTATTTTGCTGAAAAACCGAAAAAACACAAAAAACTGAAAAAACAAAATATCTTCTGATGAATCACACTGTTTGACATATGACGGGCGTCCTCTCTTGTTAAAAGGGTGTTTTTCTTCTTCCTGTGTTGCACCTGCTATTATGATGATGAAGATCCCGTGGGAATCCTTTGGTAAAAATGTTTAAATATTTAGTTGTTGGGCTTAGTTAGTGTTTACGTAAGCCCAAAGGGCGGACTGAAAGATATAATAACATTTTTAATACCTAAATTTATATACCAACTATTGTTACACATATGAACATTTTAATTTTCCATATTAACCTTTGAATTAGAAATCTTGTGTCTCAGCAGGGCACATGATGTTGACCTCGTATGCTCTAACCTTAAGCTTGAACGACGTTGTTTTGTCTAAAAAGTTCCTTCTCCGCACTTCTTTGCCAAAACACATTTGGCTCTCACAGTCTGCCTAGACACTGATTGGGCCAGAAATTCGTTGTTTTAAATACACGCACATCTCACCAATGAAAACAGAATTCGTTTTGAAATAATACACATACACATACATTATTGTCTCTATCAGTTATGTCCAGTTCGGGTTGTTTTGCGAGATATTGTTTTGGGGAAGTCAGACCCTTCAACTATGTCCCAGTTTATGCACCAAATTTGCCCCTGAACGTTTGTTTACATTAGACTTCGTCTTGCCACCTCCTTTGGAAAAGTACTGGCCGATCAGAGGGGCGGATTTTAAGAAACTATATATAGCGTCTGCAACCCGGAGGAGGGGACACATTCTGACGCTCAGAAATTCCACGTTCTTAAGTGATGTACCTGAGTGTTGAATGTTCCAAGAGATCTCTTGTTTGATTAAAAATCATTTTTGCAAAGAATGTATTTTTCTTACAACAACTCACCCTCATATTTGAACACGCAAGGAGGACAAAATACCTCCTAATCTTACACTCCACAGCACACAGTTGGTCGTAATATCTGCACAGAGGGAGCGCGTGACATTCCTCAAAATGGACACTTAAGAGGAGGATTTGACAAAAGCATACTCTTAACACTCGTGACAGCAAAATGCTAATAACGTAACGTAATAGATGGCGGTCACTTTTCCTTCATCGAGGGCGTGACCATTTTTCGACGTGCGTGACGATTAAAAATGTCAGCAGCGAGAGAATAAGTCACACGTGTTACTATGATATAAGCGGATATGATTTGAGGAAGTACTGTGACAAGAAGTTATGGGCCTCAGCCAGGGCAAACAGTGCAGCTCATGTTATAACATTTGTGAGATGACAAAAAAAAAAAAAAAAGATGCTTTCACACACAGAAAAGCCACGTTGGAAGGTGAGCTGACTGCTGAGGTGTGGTTGGGTAAAGAAAACCCGAGCGAGCGCACATAATGGTTGCCATGGCGATGTAAACAAATGCCTGACTGTTGTTGCCACAGTGAGATAAAGAGCAAAGGTCCACTTGCAGTAGTGCGTGTTGCTCTTTCAGAGATGCCGCAACGGAGTTGCGTTTTACAGAGAAAAAAAAAACTTGAGTATGCTACTGAAGTATCTTGCTTCTGCTCGGCTCTCGTGAATAAACGCCGGGTCTTCCGTTACAACATCTGTTATGGCCCCTCATGTGATAGCTCCTTTTGGTCCACTGCGGACCAAAATCAAACAAAAAGCTTTTCTTACAGGCAACGTGAAGTGCTACTGTGCTAAGTAAGATAAAGGCTAGTAACAAGTTCATCTCGGCAGCGGCAGTCAAAAAGCCCCCGAAACCAAACATAGCTGACGAGTCACGTCAACGGATTCCCGCATGTCGCTTGGTAACAAGTCTAACAACAACGCTCGGGATTTTTAAGTCGGATGACGTGTAAGTGTAGTGAAATAGCTAAATTTGGAACATGTCGTGGACTACATCCTTGTTTATATTCATAATATATATTTTAAAATGTGAGTGGGAGTGATGTTATGATAGGTAGTTGTATATACACTTGTATTTTTTGGACCGCTACTGCCAACTAAAAAGTCATAATTTTACTTAAATAGATTAAAAAATATTTATTTACAGAAATGATAAATTCCAGAATAAATCATTATTATTTTACAGAGATAAGTTTTATTCTATGGAGAAAAAAAGGAGTTTGGATCTCTTTAGGGAAAAAGTTGTAACGTTACAGTCAGATAAAAAATAAAATACTTTTTTTAATTATAGTTTATTTTGTCATGAAAAAAAGTTGAGATATTTGAGATTTTTTTATTTAAATCTTAATTAAAGTAACTTGTATTTATTCTTTTCATACAAAAGTTCCACATATATTGAATAGAAAAACGTAAAGGTTGGAGTTGTGTCACATTTCACCAAGAAAAAAAGTCGACTTTTTACAACAACAAAAATCAAAATAAACAGTGGTATTGCAAGAAGTAAAGGTGCGCTTATTTTTCAATAAAGCTGTACATTTGAGGGGTACAGTAATTTATGAGGACATTATAAGTGCTTACTTCGAAAACGTTGTTTTTTTTAAACATACAAAAGTTTTGTTTTTAAAGAATTTTCAGTCATGTGAACTCGATTAATACACTAGTAAACGTGTTATGGTCACGTGATGTGAGCTAGCATTTTAAACTGCGCTGAAGCGTGTGAAAGTCTTCTCAACCCTTGGCTATCAGCAAGTCACTTTTCCTTCAAACTGACACAATTAATACATATAGTTTCTTTTAAATGGACAAACTTTTTAACGTACGTTTGAGTGACTTCCTAGAACCTTTCCAGCTCAATTAGCCCGAGCTACTTTAGCTCAGCTGGCTAAGCTAACGCAGCTAACGCACCAGGGTGCGGCGAAGCAACATTACGGAATGTAAAATGGCGGCCGCTCTTCCACAACTGACTAGGCGAATTCCTCTCTCATTTGTATTTCATTGAGTTTTTACCTGAGTAGGCTCTCCAGGGAACTCTCGTGTTTGTCCAGCGGCCTCCCCAGCGCGTTCCGCCGCAGCTTGTTGAGCTCCTCCACGGCTCGGATGTACTCCCCCTGCTCCTCGCCCGCCGGATAAGTGGACGTCACGTATTTCGACAGCGGCTTGACCAAGTCCAAGTCCGAGGACTTTTTTAGCGGCACGGAAATAAACGTCGCCATTTGGTGCCGCGTGAGTGTGTGTCAACTTGGTTCGGGGGGAGGACAGGACAGTTGAGCTCCACCACCGAGCGACCACCGAACAACAAGCCAGCAGATTCACTTCCTGGATTTGGTCTGTCAAATGACATCATAAAGAAGCGAAGGCTCGCACTGCGCAGACTCGGTAGGTTGGCCTCTTCATTAACAAACAAATAAAAAGCTGTTTTTTTTTTATTGAGTAAAACTATTATTGTTGATGTAAATGGTGCCAATACAAGAAGGAAAATCGTTTATAAGTACCAACTTCTAAATGGAACTGTGGTGTAACGAAATGGATTTGTATGCAGTTTGTTCCAACTAAAATGAGCTAAAGTTCAATCTGTTATCTGTTTTCAAATCACATTCTCTCACAAGCCTTTTAAGATGGAATGCACTGCATTGAATGTATTTACATAAACCCTTATACACCTAGCCTATGTAGCATAACCGTTTTTTCCTCCTCGTTCCTGCATCTGTTAAGACTTTTACCTGAATTTTGTATGTCAATATTTTGTTTTTTTATGGTAAATGTTTAAATGTCATCTTATTTTATATTCTCCATTGATTTAATATGTGTGTGTGTTTTTTAAATGTAATCTACCACATTTGTTCTTTTTTGTGGGCTCTGAAGATACCATTCTGCATCCATTATGTCTTGTATGTCATTGTCAATAGAAATAGTAAAAAAAAAAAAAAAAAGTATTATGACAAGCAAATTGTAATTTTACAACAGTATCATTATAGAGAAAAAGACAGGGTTGAACAAAAAAACAAGCCTTATTATATTACAGAATTTCAAAGATTACCAGGAAAGGTGAGACAGTTCTGAAACATTTATTCCCAGCACATGTGCTTTTTGTGTGCATCTCCAACAAAGCACACGCGTGCACACACCACAAGCAGAATCGGAACATGGAAAGTGGTTACCTCGCTCGCTCGGACACACAAACACGGCCCTCGTCTCGCCATTTTCCAAACATTTTTACGGTGGAGGGTGACGATGAAGGACTACCGACTACACGCGCACACGCAGTTTGTGAGTTTTCAGTGCAGGCTTGGTCTCATCTCAAAAAAAGTCGAACAGGACAAGACAGGACGGGACGACGTCTGGCGTCTTCTCCCGACTTCCACATGCAACATGTTTTTCATAAGCACAAAAACCTCAAATCAACACAGGGAGGGGGGGAAAAACAACACCACATGCACATTCGCACGTTTCAAGAGGCAAACGGCTCGCCTCCGTTTTTGGAGGCTCCACTAAAAACTACACAGGATGTGCATTTTTTTTTTTTTTTGTACTAAGGAGTTTTAGGCTCACACTGAAAAGAAAAAGTATTATACTGACAGAATTTCATCAAAATTGTTTTCAAGAGAGAAAGTACACAGTTTGGGTAATGCACTTTGTAATAAAAAAATATATTTTTTAAGTGTATATTTCAGGAAAATCACCGGGAAAAAAGTTTGAATAATTTAAATTTTTAGTTATTTTTCTGAAAATTCCCAATTGACTCCAATTTTTTTGTTGCATTTTTACAACAAGAAAAAAGGACGTATTTTTTCCAGATTTAAAATAGTAACATTCGGAAAATACATACATTTCTCTCCTGAGAAAAAAAAACTTATTTTGGAGAAAATCTTTCTAAAAAAATAATATTTTCTTTTTTGCACTTTGTGCTCTCTTCCCCGTCTTTAAATTCAGAATCAAGTGAGAATTCTGAGAATAAAGTAAAAATCCTACTAAACTTTTTCGCTCTCTCTCGCTCTTCACTGGCCCTAATCTTCTTCTGTGGAATAAAGTTAGTTCAGAAATGATTTTTTTTTGCAATAAAACCACTCTTAGAGTTCCGTGAGAGTTTAGTGCGCAAAAAGTCTTACTTTGTTTTCCCACACTTTTATTTAGTTATTTCTCTCAAAATTCACAATTGACTCAATTTTTTTGTGGCATTTTCACCCCAAAAATATTTGGATGTAGGGTAAAACAATTATGTATTTTTTTCGGAGTTAAAATAGTAACATTCAGAAAATAAAACCTTTTTTTTTCTTCTGAGAAATTTTGGGAGCAAATCTTTCAAAAAGGTTTTTCTCAAAGAAATGAGTGCACTTTTTGCTCTCTCCCGACTTTATTCTCTTAGTATGATTATCATTTTCTTGTCAGTGTGGCCCAAACATTTGAGGGTATTTCTGAGCTAATCACGTTGCACTCATTCGCTTTGTTGCTCTTCACCAAAAAAACAAAGAAAGAAAAAGGACAACATTCCGAGAGGATGGACGTGGAGCTGCCATAAAGTCCGTGGGATGCCGCTGACCAACCAACTGCTCGTGCACACAAACAAAACAAAAAAGTGGCCGCTCTCTTAAAAAAAAAAGTATTTTGGTCCGTCTTCTGGGGTTGACCTGGTCGAAATCAAACGGTTTGGAGGAACACAAAGCGGCGAGTAACAGGCAGCGAGAGGTCACAGAAAAATGAAAAAAATGATTGAGACGCACGTCCACATATTTCGTTTGCTGAGCGCAGCTGGTCGATAACATTAAGACGACAACACCGTCCCGCCTTCTCTCGCTCTTCTCAATCAAGATGGCGAGCAAAAATGGCGTCCGATACTGGCCTGCGTCAAATACATCAAAAGCAAAGACAACAACAAAAACAAACCAAAAAGCTCTCCAGCCATGCCAGCACCTCTTTCTCCTCTTTCCGTGTTTTCAATATGAAACAGTGGCCACGTCCCCCGCATGTCAGATTCTAACATTTTTACACGCCTCTTCTCTTCGCCGTCCATCCGATTGAGAGCAGGGAGGGGGGTGGGGTACGAGGGTTGCTAGAGGGGTGGGGAGCAGGAGGAACGTGCAGGCAGACACGGACGTTGGGGTCGGGTGGTGATGATGATGGTGGTGGTGGTGGTGGTCCTGGTCTTACTTCAGGATGAGATGGAGTCCTTCGCCCTGCTCGTCTGCAAGAAGAGCGACGATGGCGGCGTTCAAAGTGTTGTTGACGTCGCTCGCAAAAGTCAAACTCACCTTTGACGGTGCTGATGACGAAGCAGCTCTCGTCCGTCAAGTTGTACACCATCTGCATACATCGTTATTATTGCCATTATTAGGAAAAACGAAAATAAATAAAAATGTAAAAAATAAATAAATTAAAAAAAAAAAAAAAAATCCATAAATAAGTAAAAACAAACAAATCTAAAAATAAATGTGGAAACACATACAAAAATAAATGTATAAATACAATTAAATATCAAATAAAAACGCTCTGCTCTCACAATAATTCATTTCATGCTGCAGACGCTCTGGCAGGATAAAAGGTTGTTCAAATGAGGGGGCGGTCCTAAACGTGTCTTGGGTTGGACTCCGCCATCGCAAACGGCCTTTCAATGGCCGAGTGAGCGGGTCGGTCAGAGCGTTTTTATTTATCGATTTATATATTTATTTTTGTATTTTTTGAATTTCATTTTTTATTATTGTATTTATTTTTTTACTTTTATTTATTTATGGGTTGTTGCTTTTATTTCCATTTCTATTTATTTTTTGAAAGATATTTTTTTACATCCATTTTTATTCTCACGTACTTATTTTTAATTTTGGAAAAGCGGCCCGAACTGGATGCAGTACCAAATTTGACCAGCGGGTGTCAGACGCATTGAAATAATAGAGCGTCTCTGACTTGCCAGCTTCTTGGAAGCGTACCTGGTCGCTGAGCAGGATGTGGATGCCGGTGGGTCCTTGTCTGTACACCTGGTTGATGGTCCCCAGCGGGAGGCCGCACACGCCGGCCATCTTGCGGATCAGCTCGGCCGCCGTCAGCTCCTCCAGGTACAGAGCGTGGTAGACTGTCGCGGCGGCAAAGAAGACATACGCTTGAACCCGTACGGCTTGACGGCATTACGAGGACTCCAAAGCGCGTCCTACCGTGCAAACTGGGCGAGACGCCCTGTTCGCCATTTTCGCTGGCGGCGTGTCTCTCCAGCAGGGGGCTGTGCTGAGGGGATTCCTGACACACGTACACGGTCAAGCGGGGACGCACGGACCTTAACGCACACACAATGTACAGCACTGTCGCTCAATGAGGCTCAAAGATGCGATCGCGAGCTCAGAGAGGCGAGAGGACACACTTTGATTTGAGTGCATTGAAGAGTCGGATTCCATCTGCGGGACCGCAGATCTGGACCAGGTCGTCCCGGGTTAGCTTTAACAAATCAGAACCTGAACAAACAAAACGAGCAAAGTCAACAAGTAAGCATTTGCGTAACATGGAAATTCTCATTGAGTGCATTGATGGTGTCTTTTTTTTTTTTTTTTTTTACATGTGGAAAACAAGCAGAATGAAAAGGTTGGAACATGTTTAATAGGGCTGGCTATTGATTCTAATTTCTTCAATCGATTCTATTTCGACTCACAAGGGTTTTCGTTCCATTCAATTTCGATTTTCCCAATTCGATTCAATTCAATCGATATGGATTCATTATGGAACGTCAATTCTTCTTAAAGATCAAAGGGCATGATTAAAAACTCCACAAACACATTCCAAATTAAATTTAGCAGAGGCCGTAAATGCTTCAATAATTGTACATAAAGATTTCGAATGGTCTTAAAGTGCAATGAGTCAGGTCTTTCCTTAATGTAAGAACAACTTTTAAATTCACGTGAACAATAAATTTCAAGAAAACAGTCAAATGTAAAAATAAATAAATAAAATGAGCCTTTAAAATTATATTTTCTTATGAATTTATGGCAAAAAGGAGATATTAAAATAATTGATTCATGGTTTTATGAATCGATATCAGGCTCAAAAAGGAAAACCGATTAGATTTTTTTAAACCCAGCCCTAATGTTTACATAAGGATTGTGCCCAAAAATTCCGCACCAGCCAAAACAACATGGCCAGAGAGCTCAAACCTGTGTGTGTGTTTTACCTGAGAAGTGAGTGAAGAGTCGCGCGTAGGAGTTGAATCGGTTTTTCAGCAGCCATTTTTGTGTGTCCTGAATGGACGCGGCGGGACTCAACTGCTGCAAGAGAGAAACCACACAACATAAACACACACACACACACGAGCACACTCACACAAACAGTCCATTTGGACAAACCTCTGTACTGGCATGGCCGCCGGGTTCCGCCTGGTGATTGGGCGAGGACGAGTCGCTGGGGAGCAACGGAGCCGTCAGGCAACGACACGTGGCGCGCTACGGCGGGACGGATGTCGCGCGGCGCGTGCGCGGCTCCTTACCTGTCGGGTAGCGAGGAGGTGGTGGTGGTGGTGGTGGCGGTGGCGTAGGTGGAGAGAGGCGTGGACGTGAAGGAGGGAGTAGCTGCCTGGTTGGGGGCCACGTAGGCGCTGTCCGGCCACGGGGAACACTGACGACGACAACATTGATGTACACGTTATTCCACACGACATTTTGCAGTCAGCGTAAAATGAACATAAAATGCTAATTCAAATCTAAATGACTGTTTCTCTAAAAAGGTATTTGATCCCCCCGCAAAAAATATATATAAATATAAAATTAAATCTTTTTTTTTTTTTTTATTAATGAATATCCCATATTTGTACAATTTCAGTACAAGGATGTGCCAGATGGCCCCAAAATACAAGACAAAAAAATCGGGGAAATATAAAAACAAAAGCATCCCATTTTAGAAGACAAAAAAAAAAAAAAAGTTAATTTTAAAATTAATTGAAGTGGAAGTTAAATACAATTTTTACATATTTGAATTAATTTGTTTATTATTTAATAATAAAAAAACTTCTCACAAATATTTAAATGAATGGACACTCAAAACTATCAAGTGTATTAAATTCATTATGTATAAACAAAAAAAAAAAAACATGTTCAAAAATAAAATAAAAAACAATATAAACTTTTAATATACGTTAAAAAAATATAAACTATTTAATACACATACAAAATAATCAAATTAAAATGCAAGATTTAAAAAAGTGAGTATTTTTTTATATTACAAGATGTAAAACAAAAATTATTATTATTATTTTTTTAAGTTAACATCTTCAATCAACAATTGGAGCAAAAAATAATAATAATAATAATTCATGCAAATTCAGATCGCCAACTCTGTAATTCAATGAATGATACTCATTTTCATCAAAGATCAATATAATTTGTGTCATCGTACAAACAATAATAGCATTAATTGCTGAAGTCATTTTTTTTTTAAACTGTCACAACAATCATAAAAACACAAACGTGCTGATGAAACGATTCCCCCCGATTTTGTCAATGAACCAAATCTGGACTTACGCTGCCTCTCTTGGCCAAAGAGTCGCCGCAGTCGGACGGGAGCGTCCGCTTGCTGGACTTCTTCAGCTCGTGGTCGCCCGCTTCCTCGATGATGGGCTCCAGTCTTGTCTGCTTGACATACATGCAGCAAGTGAGCCAGGAGAGGGCGCTAGCGAGCGGGCCAGCGCCGACCCAAACTGAACTGACCTCTGACAGGATAGTGGTATCGTACGAAGGCTGGTACTTCTCCTTCTCCTGAGCGCTGCGCTTCTCCATCTTCTCGCGGTCCGTCTTCTGCTTGCGGTCTGCCCCTTTTGGCTGAAAAGGACAAACAATCGAGACAAATTGGGTTGGGGGGGGGGGGGCTCTTGTTGATTTGATCCAGAGCTGCACACTCTAGTTCTTACAAAACAAATCAATCACAGCATAGAGACTACCTTGAAGACTTTGATTTGGCAGGAGGCCGAGTGCAGGTGCTCGGCGTAGTCGCCGGCGTCCCCGGGTGCGAACGTGTCAATCTGGATCCTGAAGGGGACGCCCTTCTCGCCGCCGTGCTTGCGCGGCGTGAACTCGGTGCTGATGCAGTGAACCTGCAAAGACAAACCGGAATAATTCCATCAATGGCGTTCATTCATCAAAACATGCAGTGTTAAGAATATTTCAAAGATGTATTTTGAATACATTTCAAAGAAATGTGGGCTTAAAATGAATAACAACAATTACATAAATAAAATCACATTACCTAAAAACAACCAATTAAAAAAAGATGACATGTCATTAAACAAGACATACTTGGATTACTAACCATCCATAAATAATAAAGTCATCATAGTTACTTTAAAAATTAAAATATATATATTTGTTAATTATTATTTAAATTAATGTACTGATAATAAACATTTTAAATTATTTAAAAAAATTAAGGTAAACGAAAAATAATTTATGATTTTTTTTTTTACTTCATCAAAAGAAATACTGTATCAAGATATTACAATGAATTAAAAGAACTGAAAAATTTATTAAAAAATAAAATTAAAATAAATGCAATTTTAAAACACTACTAATAAAATTAAGCACATTTAAAAAAAAAAAAATCTCTAACTTTTGAATTCACACAGTGCTTTTTTTTTATTACATGAAATCAAAATGTTATAATTTACCCCCAAAAATGAAGTCATCTGTATTTTCTAGTTATTCAAAATATGTGATAGTTATTCCAAAAATATTCCCGTGAATTAAAAAAAAAACAGGTTGATTTTAAAAATCAATTAAAAAAAATTCTACAAATATGGAATTTGATCTATCCATCGAAATTCATGTAAAAATGTATAAATGATATATTTGTTCAAATCTAGATCCCAAACGTGTGTTTGACCTGCACGAAGACGGACGCTCTCTTATTCAAGTCCCACAGGAACTCTGCCGCGTTGAGCTGGGAGGGGTGCGTCTTGGGCTCCACGATGCCCACCGACATGGGAATATCTGTCACACACGCACACGCATTCACAATCACAACATCCAAATAGTGACGTCGCTGCAGCGCGCGCTTACCGATATCCAGTAAACGGTCGCCGGGACGATTCCACTTCCATCCCTCCAGCTGCTGGTGTTCCGTGTACTGGAGCCGCCGGTCGTGGAACACCACGCGCACCGTGCTCTACGCGCAAACGCAAACGCACGTCCGGGTTATAGAAATGGCCGCCCGACCTGCACGACGGCGCGTCCTTACCTTCACCATCTTGTTGGTGAGTTCCGGTAACTCGCCAGGCTTGCGGTTGTCCAACATGCGCACCTCGTAAGACTGGCCTAAAAGAAAGCGACAAACCATCAGGCTACGTGTTCATGCCAACGGGCGAGCTTGCTACGGTTTGACGTGAAGATGACCTTGGTTGAGGTACGTGAGCGTCTCGTCGTGCAGCTTGACGGCGGGCGAGGTGGCGGCGCACAGCACGTACTGGAATGGAGGGTTCTTGCTCTCGCTCTCGAGGGGGAGGCTGGAGTCTTCCTGCTTGAAGATGGGCAGGGCCAGCACATCACTGAGACCAACGGGAAGGAGACGAGGGGGTTAGGGATCAAAATGATTTACAAAAAAAAAAAAAAAAAAATCACAAGAAGACTAATAAAAAAAAAATCGAATTATGTGAATTAACCGGCATATTTTTAAATCAGAACTATGTTCAATAAATGCATATTTTAACAAGTAACAAAAATACAAAAAAAAAATCCTGACTTGAATCATTTACAAAAATTAGGCAAATTAATTTAAAATATATATATCAGATCAATATTAAACAAAACTATTTTTTTTACTAACAAACAATTTTTTTTTTTAAAACATTATCAAAATTTAAAAATAAATCACAAGAAAAGAAAGGGAAAAATGACATGATGTAAATTAACAAATATATTTTAAAATCAGAATTATGTTCATTAAACGCATATTTTAATAAATAACAAAAAATATTGAAAAAATTCAGGACAAATAGTTACAAAAAATTATCTAATTCATTTAAAAAATATATCAAATCAATATAAAACAAAAATATTGATTTTACTAACAAGAAATGTTGACAAATAACTTAAAAATCTGAGTATCTCCCAAGAATATTTTCACTCATGAAATGCTTAAAAAAAAAAACTCTCTAATCTTATGTAATAATAAAAATCAACTCAAAACTTAGCAGATTGAGTGAAATATGTTTCCAAATAAACGATTCCTGCATTACTGATTGTGTAATGAAAGAAATTGTTCATAGAAAGGCTTTTGAACCGAACATCCAATGAGCAGAACAAATGTCCACGGCATTAGAAAATAATTGAAGGCTTCCCGCTAACTGGCCCTTCCACCTTTTCCTGAAACCAACAATCAAGTGAGGCTCATCAGTCACAACCAGAATTAACGGAATGGATCGTTTCCCATTTTAGGACAAACCATCGATCACGCCTCACCGTCATTATCTATGCATGAAGCGGCAGCGAGAGAAATCGACGAGCTTGTCCACAGATAACCCAAGAGCTTCTTTCGCCCTCTTTTGGGGAATTTTGACACCGACCCAACGTCGCCCGTCTCGACCCCTCACCCAAACGCCGGCTCGAAACGAGTCCATCAAACGCCGGCTCGAAACGAGTCCATCAAACGCCGGACGAGATAAACGCAGCTGCAGGCAGATGGTGGAGGGGGCGGCTGATAAGGACACGTGTGTGCGTCAAACAAATCATTAACATGCTAACGCCGGAGGCCCCAAACACCGGGCCTCGGACCGACCCGTGGGCTGGTACCTGGACGCACAGACAGCCCGAGCAAAAAAATGTTTCCTTGATCGGCAGACTCTGAAAGTCGTCATGCTAATTGACGAGAGGTGGTTGACAAGTCTGCTATGAAGGTGTGTCGAGGAGGAATTAACGCTCAGGGCGGAACTCAAGGAACTAGTGCGATCATAACAATCTCGGGTGTCTCACTGGACTTTGAGGCAGACTTGCTAGTAAATTAGTTAATAATAAGACCACTTCCCTCCATGTTTGCTTGCGTTCGCCTTGATTGTAGCACCCCAGCCGACACCCCCAAAGTCCCAAAACAAAGAACAGCCACCGAACCCCATCCGCAAGAGAAACAGAAAATACAGTTAGGGAATGGGGGCAGCACTCGTAAACCAACTACATGTTACCAGTGAGGCACTAGTTGACAACTGTGTGCTACTAGTGACCAGAGGTGGCAAATCCAGGTCCAGAAAGTAAAAACCCTGCCACAGTTTGGCTTTAGCCCCTGATGCTAGCTAGCTAGCTAGCTTCCTAGCAGGTAAACAAGCACCATGGGAACTAGTTAGCTTCTAAAAGTAACAACCTTGCCACAGTTTGGCTTTAGCCCCTGAGGCTAGCTGGCTAACTCCCTAGCAGGTAAACAAGCGCCATAGGAGCGAGCTAGCACCTGAAAGTAAAAACCCTGCCACATTTGGCTTTAAACCCTGATGCTACCTAGCTCCCTAGCTAGCTCCCATGGTGCTTGTTTACTTGCTAGGGAGCTAGCAAGCTAGCACCTGGGGCTAAAGCCAAACTGTGGCAGGGTTTTTACTTCCTGGACTTGGATTTGCCACATCTGCTGGTGACATTACAAAATGCAAATATGTAGTTAGCATCTTGCCTTTAACTGGTCGTACTAGGCGGACGCAGATGTCAACGAGCTTACTGGTACATGGACCTTAAGACGGATATTGAGGATATCAAATAAATGCTTAAATGGCTTTCCATATCCATGTACGAGTACGCGCTTTGTCGTCACCAGCAAAATAATTGAACACAATAGTAGACAGTCTAGGTTGTGCCCGCAGAACAGCCGTCTTACGAGTACGTTTTTTTATTTACTAGTCGAGCCACTTGTGGCATGCTAGTATGCAATTGAACCTTACTAGTAAACTGCTGTGCCCAATTAGTAAACACGGTCACCAGTAGTCCTGCACACTACTAGTTTTGCCTCACAATGGGCAGAAATGTGTGGAGAAAAAAACGTTACTAGTCAGAAACACTTGTTCCACTCGGACATGGACAGCTGCATAACAAGGATATTGGGAAAATGCTCCAAGGGCTTTATGGAGGCAACACATGCCTACTAGTTGGACCTGGTAATGTGACTAGTATGGCAAGTAGTATACTAGTAGGGGTAAAAACGTTACTAGTAAGTCACAGTCGTACAGTGAGGGCAAAGAGAATATTTAAGCAGGATATCGTCGATGTGGAATAAATTCTCCAACGGCTGTCCATCGTGTCCACGCCGTGGGTAGTGGGGAGTGGGGGGGTGGGGGGGTCTAACCTCATGCTGTAGGCTGCCGCCCCCAGCTCCTGGCCGATGCCCGACAGGCTAGCGTCGAAGTCGTGCACCAGCCCCGACTCGATGGTGGCGTCATCGATTTTGAGCACCCAGGCCATGGGCCCCAGATCCTTGTCCTCGGCTTCTACTTGGGGGGCCGCCAGCTTGCTACTTCGGGTGGGGGGGACGAAGACGACGAAGACCGGGGGACGTGAGGACGAGGAGGGGAAAGAGGAGGAGGTAGTCCGCCCGGCCTCTCTCTCGGTGAGGGAAACTTGTCCTAGCCTAGCTCGCTAGCCAGGCGAATCCAATCGAGACGCAACGTATCTCCATAACGCTCCACTTTTAGGGGGGCTACATTAGTTGTTGGGTGGGGCGGAACAAGTGCTCGTCCGGGGCCGCCACGATGTGAAGTTTAAACCCTCGAAATGACGGTCGTGACTCGGATGAAGAAGAAGGCGAGGACGGCGAAGCTCACATGCTAACAGTGGCTAAGCTAGGCTAAACTAGCTCCAGGATAGAGACGCTTCCTCCTCCCGGGCTGGTTTTGCTTCTTGTCTCCGACACACACGCTCCCTAGTCGGCCAAACGGTTTTAACTCGTGGAAACCAACCAGGAAAGGGGGGTATGTTTGCGGATTATTCCAACACACAGCTGTTGCTACCTAGCGGAGCTAACTAGCACCAACTTCCTGTCGCGTTTGAGTCAATGTCCGGGGTCCTAGTCGTACCGCCCCAGGTCTCTCCAATCACCAGGCTGGCTCGCAGCCCTCTCCTCGCCGCCGCGGTCCTTGAGCCCAAACCCGAAGAGACGCGAAGCCGGGCATCAACATGGCTCCCACGGCGTCCGCCCCGTCTCTCGCTCTGCGGAATCCGCACTGCAAGGTGCTGCCCCCCCGCCGTACCCTCGCCTGCCTCAGCCTCGGCATACGGAGGGGCCTACCAGCCAATGAGCGTGCGTCTGCTGCGGTTGCTCAGCCAATCAGAAGCGTCTGTGCTTCGGTCATAATGTCAACGACGGCCCGCCCCCTTTCCTAACGATAACACTTGCAAAGTTGACAGCGGATCCTTTTAGAGAGGTTTCTGTCATAAACATATTATTTCTCGCAAATGAGAGCAACATGTCGACGGTCGGACTCGTCGTGTATTTTAAACAAAACGTGACAAAAACAAGATGCAAAAGAGGACAAATGGAAAATGTGACTATACCGTCGGTGATTTCCGTCGCGTCGCTGCTGCAACGGTGCGCGGAAGTTTTCGGTGCAGGACTGCCAGAACAACATCGTGTCCCGTCCCGCGGCAGTGGCCTCAACTCCCCGTAGCAAACTCAAGCCGGCCCGGTACGGAGGTCCGAACATGGGCTCATGACAGCGTTAGTTGAAAGGGTCCACACAGGTGCTACTGCTGGTCCTTGCTTCTGGTCAATGATTGATCCGAGCGAACCATGGACGAGGCATGCGGTCAAAGTGTGGAGACTGAGGGGGGGGGTGGGGGGACGTCCGTGCTATTTTAGCTCAGAGGGGCAGGGACACCCGATTCGTTGCATAATAATAAGAAAAATAACACACCCGAGCAAGCAACTCGACTGTCTCCACCGGGTCATGTTGTTAGAATTTAATTTAACACATTACAAAATGTATATTTTTGACTTCAACACTCTTACCTAACGCTCAGATTATTACAACTCCCCCCAAAAATCTCCATACCTTATTAAAAAATAATAATTTGACCACTCTAAAGTTTTAACAATCTTGGAAAAGAATATGAGAAAATGTTTGATTTAATTTATTTTGATGGCCATACATTTTATTTAAAAGGAAAGAAAAAAAGTTCTGTTGGTTCATGGGCAAATGTCCCCATAAGGCAGGTAATAGGAATGCGTTAGGTCCAGAAAAGAAAAAAAGAAAAAAAATGCATGAGGTCACACAGAGCGTCATCCGTACAAGTGTTTTTTGTGTCGAGATTTGAAAACAACGAAGGAAAAGATTATCATCAGAGCCTGTGTTCACCCAAAAGAGACAGTAGAGCAGGCTTGGAGAATAGCGAGTGGGCATACCTGGCAAGCCGAGTTACTTGTTTACAGCTGCCGAACTGCATCAAGATAGCAAAGTGGGTAAAAGTTGGCAGGATGTTTGATATTCACTTTGGGACCGTCCACAAATGACATACTCCATACAAGATGTGGGACAAATCACCATTTTTTCAATCTGGCTGCTGTAGTAGCTGCAAATGGTAAGACCGTTGCATACTACACATTCAACTTAGCTAATATCGCTCCTTATGGAAAAACGGGATGCTGTAATTGTCAGAAATATTTTCTTATTCTGATTGCTGTATTAGTTGGCAATGGTCAAAATCAATCAATCAACCCATGAAGACTGTGAGTAAGCAAAGAACCCTAAAACGATGATGATCTGTACAAGTTCTTTATTGTATTGTAAGCACGGCTTTGGAAATACACAGGACAAGAGGGGGGGGGGGGGTACGCAAGGTAAGACAATAGTCTGACAAACTAGGTTACATGACGGCAAAAAAAAGGACAAGCCAAAGTGACGTGTTTGATTCTGTAAAAGAATAAAAATAATCTACAAGTGTAAAGAGAGCAAGGCTGGGACGGGGGGTTGGGGGTGGGGGGGCAAAAGTGAAAAATAAAAAATGTGCACACCCCCATGGAGGACTATTTGGGATATTCCTTTTTTGTTTAATTAAGATACGTATCCACTATGTTGTCATTCTGAAAGGGGCGGACATTTTGTTCACATTCGTTAAAAAAACAAAACAAAACAAAAAAACTGCCGGACATTTTAGGACTCGGATAAAAGAAACCCCCCCAAAAATAAAACAGCGAGTCATGCATAGCCAAGCACGTCTGCTTGTGTACCGCTTATGACTTTTATTATCTTTTGAGCAGGTCAGCAGCACCTTTTGGACTCAATTATTATCATCATAACATAAAACTGAACGCCAAGAGATCCTTTGAGCCAATGAGAAGGCAGGAAAAGGACGGACATTTTCTTCATCATCCTTAAGTGAAGGGCGGTTTCCCCATGGACGCCGCACGAGGGCGCCACTTCCCCTATAGGCCATCTGATGGCAGCTCGCTGCCGCCGGAGCCCGACTGGGCACGCTTGATGTACAGGTTCAGCAGCTTCAACTGAAAGCACAACAACAACAACAAAATTGTCAACAAAAGGACTTTGATTTGGAGCGTCTGACGGCTCATCGTCATTGGAACAGTTTTTATTTTTGCAAGGTTTCCGCTTTCTTTTTTTGTGGCTTGTTAGGACTGTCATACCAACTCAGCTTTTTGTGAAGAAAAACGTTTACATTTGGTGCCATTACTGCTTTTATTTTGATAGGTTTCTAGTTTTATGATGCCAGGTTGCTACTTCCTATTCCCATTCAGTCCAATGATTAGCACTGTAACGCTTTTACTTTAATAGGTTTCTGCTTGTACTTTGCTACTTTCTATTCTCATAGGATTCTGTGACCACCTTTTTGTAAACAAGGGACCTTAATTTATATCTGTACTGTAACGACGACGTACTCCATTTTTAGCAATGGTCCTGCTTTTATTTTGAAAGGACTTTGACTTGGATCACTGACGGGTGTAATCCCCCCATTTGGCGAATTGTTACCGGTGGATTTCTACTTCCTGTTCCTGCCTGACCTTGCTGCTGGAGAGCTGACTGAGGTGCGGCTTCAGGTCCTCGCCGATGACGGCGTAGAGGGCCACCAAACAGAAGACGCAGGCTTTCCTCACGCTGCTTTCAGAGTTGTCGTAACCCTGTTGACCAGAATCCGCATTAGTTGGCATTTGCTTTTGCTTTTGAAAAAAAAATATTCTGCCCCATGCCGCCGTCACCTGCACGAGTCCCGGCACGATTTCGGGCAGCAGTCCGCCGAGGCCGTCGCGTGGGATCCTCTCCACCACCTTGGTCTGCATCTTGATGGCGGCCAGGTTGACGGGGTAGTCGGCCGACTGGATGATGGGGCACAGGACCTTGATGCACTGCTCTGGGCTGATGGACAGCGCCAGCATGGCCGCCGTCTCCTCGGCCGCCCGTACCACCTGCGACCACACAATTGCAATTGGAGAGTTTCCCTGCTAGATCGTGGTTTGTCGTTAGTGCCCCTTATTCCCGATCTTAAAGCAATTCTTGAAAGCTTTTGACAGTATTGCAGGCGGTTCCGAATTTCGAATTGTGTGCCTTTCAGCGCAGTACCACGTTGTGACCAACGTGCTGAGCAGCGCTGAGCTGGGACATTTAGCGCTCTAAATGAGGTCCTCTGTATGCGATTTGTTTACCTCCTTGTGAGGGTCCTTGTGCGCCTCCAGGGCCTTCATGATGGTGAGCTCAGCGTAGTTCTTGAACCTCCACGGCTGCTTGCTCAGAATCTCCCGCAGGACCCGCAGAGCCAGCGTGCGGATCACGTGCTGGAGGGGGAAAACAGGCAAACAAATCACTAACAATAAATCAGAAGAACATTTACTTTCATTGATTGAATTATCAAAATGAACTATTAAACATATTACACCACTGGAAATCATGAATATATGTATTTTAATATATCAAATTATTGCGATGGATTAATTGCATCATGAATAAATCATATTCAACTGTATTTTAATTTAATTATGGAAATAAAATATTTAGATGAAATGTTTTAGACGGTTAGAAATTAACATATTAAATTTAATCATGTATTTAAGATAAATAAATATTTATAAAATTATGTAAACTAAATCCACAATAATTTAATGGAGGCACATTATCTACCAATATATCAAATCAAAATTACATTAAAAGTTAGCATATTACAGTAAATTAAATGTTAATTAAAAAAATAAAATTTGTGATTTTTGAAAAAAAAATTTTTTAAATAAATAAATACTTGATATTAGGATTTAACTATATATGTATTTTTTTAAATTACAAATTCAAGCTTTTTAAAATAAATACATTTAGTGATATTTTTTATACACACAAATTTGTCATATTTTTGGATTTAAGACAGGACCACTCAAATTTTGGAATTTTTCAGGATCTGCACTGCCAGAAGTTCCAGAGCATTACAGAACCAAATCCAACCTCCGTAAAAGCCTTTCCGAGTCGGTTCGGGGCGTACCTCCCTGTCGCCCATGGTCTCCAGCAGCAGCAGCAGGATGGTCTTGAAGTGCTCGTCCCACACCTGCAGCGTGTTGTCGTGGATGAGCTTGAGCAGCTCGCTGAGCGCCGCCTTGCGTTCCTCCACCCGCTCGTTGTGATTGGACAGCTCCTTCAGCAGCTCGCCCATCAGCTCCGACTGGTCCCGGCTGCTGTCTGCAGGCACGCAAAAAACGGAGATGTGAGCAAAACCGGCAGATCGCAAGTTCCAAATTTGAGGAGATTTTGTTTACCGTCTGTGAGTCGCTCCGGGTCGTCCATGCTGCCATCTTTGCGGCCAGGTTTGTAGGTCGAGTCTGAGTAGAGCTTGCGGGCCCCCCGGGGGCTGGAGGAGAGCAGGGGCGTGTTGAGGAGCGAGGTCTTGTTGTCCAGAGCCGTGCGTCCGCCGTCAGCGGGGTCCGGCGCTCGGCCATCCACGCCGCCGCCGCTGCCGCCCTCCTGGAGCTGGTCATTCATGTCCTCTTGGCTGCGTACGCTGAAGTTCTGAATGGCTTCGGTGACGCCCTTCAGAGAGCTGTAGATGTCCTCCGAGTTCATGTTCTCCGTGTCGTAGTCGAATGCACTGCGAAACGCAAGAAAAGTTAGGCCCGCGTGATTTAGACGCACAAATGTAGACGATATAATCCAATCAAAGTCTGAATGATGAATGAAACCAGCATGTTGCACCTGCTACTTTAGAGAAGCACATTTAATGCATTCCATGTGGGGGAAACTAACCCATTACAATTTGATTTCTTTAAATTGAAAGTATTAAATATTTATCAAATTTTCAAAATGTAATTACATTTTTTTTAGCATATCAAAATCTACCAGTTAATAATTTAATACACTAAATTACATTAATAAATTATAAAATTATATTTATAATAAAATATTTTATTTGATTAAATTACTAAAATTAAAGTAAAATCTAACGCTTGAAATTTAAGCAATAGTTTATTCAATTATAGTTTTCATCATTTGATTAATTAAATAATTATCAAATTTATAACATTTCTACATTAAATACTACAATTACTATTTTTTATTTAGTTTTGTAATATTAAATTAAAAATAATTGACTATACTTGTGATTATATAGATGTAGGATTAATTTATTGAATTACTATGATTCAAGAATTTAGGTGATATATTAATCATCAAGATTACTTTATATACAAATTAATCATTTATAATTTCAGAATAATTGAATACAATAAAAATGCTTCTAATTAAAATATTTTAAATGTATTAAATTATTACAATAAATAAAATTACTGGTATGTATAATATACATCAGATCATTTCAAAGCAGTCAACTATTTTATATAAATATAAATAAAATGGGTTTAAATCAAACATTTGCTTTCTCATCAGATTATTGTGGCGGGGACGTGTGCATGTGCTACCTTGGCGAGGGTGTGTTCTGTGAGGTGTTGGTGGGGGACGTGACTGGGCTGGACCAACTGGCTGGAGAGCGAGGGGTGTGTCGGGTCAGAGGGCTGCCCATCGTCGCCTGCGGGAGGGAACGAGACCAGTGTAAGATTTGGGATGGCGCAACGCGGTCACGACTCGCGCGGCACGTCGCATCACCTGGGCGACGTTGCCCGTGTTCTTCAGGTGGTTCTGGAGCAGCCTGGTGGCTCCGTCCTGGAAGGTTTTGGGCAGCGCTGCCAGCAGCATGGTGAACTCGGGCGTGTTGAGCTGGAAGAGGGCGATGAGCACCGCCTGGGCCGCCTGCGCCGCCGCAAAACATCACGTATGGCAGCAGAGGCGTCGCAAAACATTGCGGGAACGGAGACGCAGAGTCCCCGCGTACCTTTCTGACATCTGAGCTTTTGGGGTCGGTGGTCCAGGTGATGATGCGCGAGACAGCCAGCCGAGTCTCGCTGGAGTTGACAAAGTCGGGAGCTTCCATCTGCAGTGTCAGGGTCTCGATGTAGCGCAGAATGGCCACCTTCACCTGCCGCCACACATCATGATGCAAATATTTAGCTGAAAAGCCCCACTTTATTTATTCATACGTGGCCCTAACACGCAGTCGTATCAAATAGGAGTTGAGTTGGCGCTTTTTTTTTTTGCGTTGCTTTCAGCCAAAATGGCAGCCTTCCTGGCTTGTTGAGATTTTTGTGCGGGTCTACTCGTAATAGACATGCCTGCCAAATATTAGGTTACTAAGTTAGATTAGCTCCGAGGGCTGCATTTTCAAAAAAAGGGTTTTGTGTTTTCTGCCATTTTTTTGTCATTGCCTGTAGGCGGAATGTGGTGGCAAAGTCGCCCATCTGTCTAGTGCACCCTTTTCAAATGAATGACTTTTGGTGTCTCTTGTCTTCCGGCATGACTTTTTTGTGGGTCTGCCAAATTTTCTGTTGCTAAGTGTTGCATGTTGAAAGTGACATCTGGGGCTGAATTTGTCCGCGAGTTCCGCCATCAAACTTCGCTGCCATGCTTCACTCACGCAATGATGAAAATGGAAATATTTCGCAATTTTGTGTCATTTATGATTTAAATTTGGTAGCCATCGAACAAAACATCCTAGGCAAGTTTGTCGTTGAAGGACTGCTGGAAATTGATCCGAAAATGGCCGCTTTGAGCCTAAATGGTAGACTTCCTTTGTCTTTTTCTGGCCTGGCTTCTTGAGACTATTTTTTGTGGGTTGATTGGTGATCGACGTTTCATGAATTTCAATGTTCCCTCATGTCTTTTAGCGCGGCGCATTGTTGCTCCCCCCCGGAGCGCACTGACCTGCCAGGAGCGTCTCCAGGCGGCGGCCTGCTCGTCTAGCGAGCAGGCGTGGCGCCGCGCCCTGGGGGGGAACAATTTTACCCCGGACCCTCCCCTGCCTCGCCCGCAACACGAGCTCCGCACAGGCTTCAGAGAAAGAGAGGAGAAGGCACGGCGTCAAGTCAGCGGAGTGTGAGGAGGGGTCAGGGGTCAGGGGTCAGGGGTGGGGGGCAGTTTGGAAGAAGAGGATTTGGGGACGCCGTCTGTGCTGTGCCGCCAGGTAGAAACTTTCAATGCAGTCAGGCTGAAAGTTACTACAGTGGTGTATTGACTCGTCTCAAATGGTCTTAAATGCCATTAATCCATTAACCCCCCCCCCCAAACCATCAACAAAAATTTAATTAAAAAAAATAGCACACTACCCTACCCTAAGTCGAGTTACCACTGTATCAATAATAAATGCAATGAGAGGGAAACAGAGCAGGAAAGGCTGCGATGGAAGAGGAATGGGCCGATACCAGAAGAAGCGCCTCCTTTTTGAGACTGAGAGCTTGCGACAACTGTTACCGCGGTTACCGCCAAGCTGGCCAACCTTTTGACAAAAACACAACGGGATGTCGCAGTGGATTACCTTGAGGTTGGGGGTCTGCGTTTGGTCCACGGTGAACCTCATGAGGATGGTGAACTGGAGGTCATTGGGGAAGGACTCCCTGCGGGGGATCACACCTTTTTAAAACAAGCGCTTATGTGTATTCTGTTCACATGTGTGTGTTTTCTGCGCTGACCGCGTCACGTCCAGCGCCCTCTGGACCTTGGCTTGCACCGAGCCCAGCAGGTCAGCGCCCATCTTCTTCAGCAGCTGGGTGAGCAACACGAACAGCCAGTCCTGAAGGTCCTCCTTGTGGACCAGGATGAAGTCCACTAAGGTCTCCAGGAACATGCTGAACACCTGACAACGCACAAACAAAAACACCAACAGTTAAGGGCGGCTGCTTTCCCCTCCATCTGTGGTTAGTACGAATTTCACCCGGACATTGACACCAGCGGATTCATTTGTTATTTTAGGTACTTTGCTAACCAAAACAGCAGCACCAACCAAGAAATGAAGTGCAGCGTCATTGCACATGTTGTGAATGCGATCGCGCGTCACATTGCAAGTGTCTTTGAAGACGGATAAAAATGGAAAAAAACATTTATCTCTTTGACTGCCAAAAACGTTAAATAACGTTTAGTAAAATCCTATGGAGGAGTGCCAAAGACATCAAAAGACGTTTTTTTTTCAAAACAGAGGTGAAACTAACCATTTTCTATTGTTGATTACTGAAAAACGGAATAAGGTAGAAACAAACTTTTTTTCCTGATGAAAGATGAGAGTCCAATCTTTCATTTGGTAGTATGTGTGTTTCCATAGTCCAAAAACATAATTTTCTGTGGACCTTGAAAGATCAGTCAAAAATGCTTAAATCGGCTGGCACCCACGGCATCCCTTTTCTGAAAACGTCTGGCAGTCAAAGAGTTATGTTTAAAAGTTAAAAACTTCAGACAGATACGGTCACTCCCTGATGTTCATATTGTTTTTAGTTGTATTTTTTTTGTTTGTTTTTACAGCTCTGATGAAAATTCGGCCGGCTGGATCGCGGTTTCTAACAGGAATTGCCTTTTTGTTTTGTTTTTGTGAAAGCTCTTATGATGAGACATTTTCCACTGGATGCTTCATCTGCAATTTAGCAAAACATGAAAACTAGTTGCAGAACTTCACACGCTGCATAACTCATCCATAGTTGTACTTTTGAAGGTCACTCGATTAGCTTCACGTCGTTCGCAACCACCAAATGGCGCCTTTTAGACTCTCTAGTTGTGCCAATGCCGTGGGTACTCTACCGCAAACACAAATCTGTTCTTTGTGCTCCGAGTGGTCATGAAGTGACTTCAGAAGAGTTTTGTGTTACAATCCATCAGCAAGGCTCCCATCACAACAACGCCGAGTGACATCAGGGCGCAACATCTCTTTCAGGGAGGGAAGGTTGTCGCCGAGCAGTGGGTTAGCTTTTCATCCGAAGAACAAATAGACTTACTCTCTGTGGAGTTCCAGGGATCAGCAACAGCATCATGGAGGAGAAACACAAGAGACGCTCTGGTTAGAATTCAAAAGAGGCAACTTTGTGAAGTCAAACGTCTGGAAAGGTGACGTTTTGCATGGAAGAGATGCAAGAAGGAACCACAGGAAAAAAGAAAAGAAAAAAGGGAATGAGGTGGGAGGGGGATGGGATGCGGTACCTTGAAGGAGGCTGAGCTTATACCGGATTCTGCCGTGCCGTACACTCTGCCGGAGTCTCGCTGAAATTCATTGAAACCATCAAAATGTCAAAAAAAAAAAAAAAATCAAAGGAAAAAAGGGAAGCAGGGCGGGAAGAGGGAACCCATGCGGATTAGACGGGAGCACAGTGAAGCTGGTTATATATATATATAAAAAAAAAAAAAAAGGCAGCCTGACTAGTTCTCTAGAATTCTGAATGAGGAAGAAGCAGCAGCCAACGCGGCCAACGGCGATCCGTCCGTCCAGTCGGGTCACACGCGCACTCGGGTGTGGCATGCCGTTAGAACACTCTGCATGCCCTGTTTGTGTTGTTTATGTGCGCGTCATGCATCATTGGTGATTAAACCTCCTGTTCTGCTGCAGGTCAAATTGACCCAGAGTTTAAAACTGTCAAAAATTAAAAGAATAATTATTATACAATAATTAGCAATACTCACTGGCATATTTTCTTTATCCTCTGTGGAAAACTACTAATATCACTGGAGATGACTGATTCACTTAAAATAGTAGCAAAAGAAGGGGTCGAAATGCATTAATTATGATGACTTTAATTCTTCACTTTGTATTTAACTATGTATGTTATTAAGTGTTTTATGAAATAATATAAAATGTAATTTGCCTCATTGAAACCACATTACAAACGTTTTGGTTGGAAGTCTGGAACGGATTAATGGAATTTCCATTCATTTCAATGACGCAAAATGTTTTGAGTTGAGTTCATGGTGGCAGAACGAATTAAACTGGTATCTCAAGGCAAGGTATTGCGCTTTGGGGTGAAATTTCAGGATGAACCTAAAATCCACTTACAGGTGAGCTTAATTTGACTTTCTTGAACAAGGAGCTGAAGGACATAATTCATAATAGGTGCCATGGAACGTTCCATTTCTGTGACTCGTCCTGCAACCTGCTAATGACACTCTAAGCCGCTTGACGCCTCTTACACCTGCTGTGAATTTTGCCGTTGAATAACAGGAGGGAAGTGCTAGTGAGTCTCCTCATTGTTCGGGAGGCAGAATCCGGTACAGTGAGAAATGGCGGGAAACCAAATGATGGATTTGTGCAACTGTAACAAAGTGCTTGTGACATGCAGCTGCATGCAAACCATACCTTGCTATGCGGGTCGGCGAACATGCGGGTGAAGATCTCACACAGCCTCTTCAACTCTACGCGGCTGCAAATGATAATTGCTCATTTTCAAAACAAACGACAACTCTCCAGGAATGTTGAAGTGGCGGCAGGTCGTTGGGCGCACCTGAGCGTGCGCTGGTTCTTTAGGAGGGCCTGGAGGCCCAGAAGACCCTCCTTCCTTTCGGACCAGTTGGCACTGGCGCAGCGGTTTAGCACCTGGACAGTCCACAAACATTGGACACATCACTCATTGATATTGCCTTCAATTTCAGTGGCGTCCTTCCAGACAGACAGACGGCGCCTAACCTCGGCCACGTCTTCCGTTTGCCTCATGTATGTGGGTATGGCGCCGCCGTTTCTGGAGCTGTAGGATCTCTCCGAGCAGGCGCTGGACGCGTCGCTGTTGGCGTCGTCGTCGGAGTACATGCTGTAGTTCTCATACCGCCGCCGCGCCGGCTTCTTCTGCGGGGCAAGCAAAAGCACAGAGGAAGAAACAGGGCGGGAAATGAAGCCAGAATCTTCGCACGTGTTGTATTTTCCTTGGCAAACTCAAAACACTGAATAATCACTGAAGTATAACTGAGCTATCTAAGCAATAAGAACTGCTTTGTTACGTTGTGAAAAATTGCTTCATGCAAGCGATTGAACATTTTATTTAGTAATTCTGAAGATTTCTCCATGCAATAGTCACAAATGTTGCTTTTGCACTGCCCCCTACTGGATAAGGAGCACACTTGCAGCTACTTTTACTACCTTTCCTCTGAATCAACTGGCCTGATCATGACCTCAGGCTGAAATTAAACATCACTGAGCCACAGTAACCTTTCAATTCCCTGGGAAAAAAAAACAGTCGTTCCAGGTACTTTTAGTGGAAAAACAACAGCAGTGGTCTCCTGGGTAATGAACACACACACACATGCAAACACACAAAACAAGGCAAGACTAGACAAGACTGAAGGTACGAGGCAGGGAAAAAAAAAAAAAAAGAGGCTGACCTTAGATCGCATGTCTCCCAACAGCTGACAGCATTAAACAAGAGGTGGAAGCAGGGTTAGTTTACACGCACACACAAACTCACGCACGGTTACGGTCTTCATACCAGGGCGTCCGCTAGTGCCTCTTCCACGTCCGAGCCGGTGTTGAGGACCCTCATGGCGCTGACCGAGGATGACAAGTGGCTGGATTGACCCATGCCGAAACTCGAGCCTATTTACAAGAAGATGCGACGGATATGAGGAAAAATGGAGGAGCGACTGAGGAAAAAGGGCTGACATGCTTTGGATGAAATAAAATAAAAAAAATACATCTGGGACGGCGACTCATTCATGACAAAACTGTAAGTTCATGTTATGACTTGTTAGATGACATTTCAGGACAAAATATGACTGAAAGAAAATAGGAAAAGGCATCAGTGATAACTGTTGTTTATACAGTTGTGTTCATGATAGCAGTGTTGAGGAGATTACGTTTCTCTTTAAAAACATTTACGCTTTTCTGTCAATCTGCAAATTAACAATAAATTGGCTGCACATCTGTGTGCCTCCAACATGTACAGTCAGAGATGAAATTAATTTTACAAAAATGTTCTGCTTTGTCCACTGAACCTTGAGTTCTATAAAACACGAGCAGCCCACGGGTACCAGAAGTTTTTGTTCGTTTTTTGTTCATATGGTAAAAGCTAGATTTTATAAACAATAAAATCATTTTTAAGCTAAAATTAATAAGAGCTAAGAAAAATACTGCAGCTATCCTGAACACAAATGTTTTTCCATTATGGGGAGGAAACATGCGATTCCACTGGAAGGCTCTGCCATCCTAAATGCAAAAAGAAACATAAAAAAAGAACAAATAATAAAGGCAAGAAGAAGAGAACAGAAAAGCAGTGCAGCAAAGAAAAGACAAAGATGCGAAATCAAAGCCGACTGGTTGGTTGGTTGTTTGCGGCATGAAGAGCATTTACGAGTACTCAGCCTTCACCTGCGGCCCCGAAAGCATCGGGTGTGTGGAGCGCTCCCGTGGAGCGAGAGTAGCTCCGCGTGGCTGCAACCCAGATTCAAACACACATAACACACACAAACATACAATTCACGTTAGCCCCCTGCGCTGCTCCATGCTAATGGTGTGAGCGGAATCCGAAAAGTCCCGGAGGAAAAAAAAAAAAAAAAAAAACGTGCAAGTGATTTGGATTGCTTGGCTGCCAAATTTCCACCTCTTCGGGGTTGGGCGGCGGGCAGTTGGGGGAGGTCCGGCTACTGCTACTCACCGAGGGGCGTGAAGGAGCGTATGGGGCTGGTGTCCCGGCTGCTTTCCCGGCTGGCCTCTCGGCTGCAGCCCTGACTCATACTGGGCCGGGGGATGCGGCTGCCCCGGGCTGAGCCGAGAATGGTTCGAGAGTGGCGCGAAAACGAGGAGAAGGAGGGAAGAAGATTGTGAAAGACAAAGAGAGAGAGAGAGAGAGAGGACAAATGTGAGGAAAAAGGAGGAGGAAAATGTGACATACATAAAGGAGGGAATGTGAGCACGGGTCAACTTCCAGTTAAGATCTTTTTTTTTTTTGTCGGCATTGTTTAGCAGAGTTATGATCATATTTAACATGTCTATGCCTTCAGGTAGCACATCAATCAATAAAAGGCAAGTGGCTTAGAAGAGGGCCTTGTGGATCACCGCTTTTAATTTTAAAGCAACATGCAAAGATCACGGCCATCTGCTAGGGCTGTGCAAACAAAATTTATCAAAATTTAATTACAATTTCAATTATTACACTCCACAATTATAAAATCAGCATAATCGTTAAAAAAAGATTAACAATACTAATTTTTGAGTTATTTATAGTGTTTCAAACTATTTTTTTTTACGTTTAAACATTTTCTTATTTTGTACCCAAAAATTAAATGATCGTCCTACTGCACTGTGCACATGCTGCACTCCAACTTCAAGTTTTTGCCACCATAGATAAATAAATATATATTGTTATAAGTATATATTATTATAAGTTATGTTTGGTCCATAAGGAACTTACAAAATTATAGTGTCTATTTTTTTTTTTGTCTTAATATTTTTAAATGTGTAAACATTTTCTTTTGTACCCCCTAAAATAAATGATCGTCCTACTGCACAGTGCAGCTTGAGTCCAACTTGCATACATAAATCGGCCTGATCAGGAACATTGCCGTTTTTTCAAAATAAAATGGTTTGTTATTGATCTGTGGAAGAGTTCTCCGCGCTCACATTGAACACCATATTCATCCTGCGTAACTGTTTTTGGCCATCGAGGACAAAGGAAGTGAGATGAATCAAAGTGGTGGCGGGAGGGAAGAAAGGAAGGAAGGGCAAGCGTGCTTGATTGCGCCTCAATGGATGTTCCAGCCAATCAGGGTTAATCGCTGGCTTAATCACAGAGATGAAGATGAGTTGACATACAGTGAGAACGCTCATTTGTTAATACGGAGACGTCGGGATCATGCGTTCGTATTGCGGTCGTCATGTTAGAGAGCAAATTTGGACGACAAATAGACTGATGGTAGATCACAAAGCTCAGATATTTGAGCGGGGGTGGTTCGAGGCGGTCCGGGGTACAGCCTTACCTCCTCTGCTGGCGCCGTTGTAGACAGAACTAATGCTGGAGGGAGCTGGAGAAGCGGGAAGTGGGAAAAGAAAGGAGGACAGATGGGGAGGCGGGACGGGATGAAAACATTTGAGATCCCAGAAAGGACGTTTCTTTCTTTTTTTGAATGTGATTTCTGAGTTTAAAAAAAAAAAAATGCTAAAAAGGATTTTAAAAAAAAACAAATTTGGGTTGTCATAATACCAGTTTGTGTGTAAAATAAAAATGTAATAAATTTGCACAAAGCTCAAAAAAGATTTTTCCCGTTGGATTATATGTAGAATTTTCATTGAAAATTTGATTGACACTATTTTGGAAAATCGAGCAAAAAAAATAAAATAAAATAAAATGTGGTGCAAAGAATCCTTTCCGCCACTCACCGACAGACAAGCGTGTGGGTGAAGAGTCTCGGGAACAGCCCTGGCTACGGGGGATGCGGCTACGCCTGCGCCCGTCCCCGGTGGTCCCGGGCAGCACCCGGTGGGCCGACGAGCTCATGGTGCTGAGCGCCGTGGTGGTCAGCACGCGCCCGGGGGAGCCGCTGCGGCTTCCCGCTTCAGGAAGAAAGGGTGTCAAGTTAGGTGAATGACAAGTCAAGTCGGTAGTCGTGATGGAAGCCAACTTTCCATCAGCCTGGAAAACGGACAAATGAGCGGTCGCCAGACACACACAGCTGATATGCTAACCAAACACGGCTAAGCTAAAAACATCAACAAGTGACATTGACGGGTGTTAAGACGATACGACGAGAAAAATGCAAGGTTTTGGTACCATTTGTGTACATTTTTCAAAGAAGCATCCATTTGCGGAAGGAGTTTGTTTATTGAACACAAACAACATGGTGGCAAGCAGGTCCAAATCTGTTTTGGTGCCGTTCTTTAGTTAGCAACAGACTTCAAATGGGCTCAGCAGTGCGAACTCAAGTATCCATTAAGTAATATACATCTGATAATAGTTGGAGTGGGGCATGTTTGAGGGAGGCATGCATTTGTCTTGATTGGATTCCTTAGACTTATTTGCATATGGTGCCTATGCGGATTTCATTTCTATCTTTGCAACAACGTTCAAATGCAGACACGAACTGGTGAGTGAGGCGTCTATTTGAGGGGGATGTTTATTGTCATAAGGGCATTTGTTTTTCTTATTTCCTTAAATATATCTACGCTGCTGTTTTGGTTAGCAAAAAAAGTACAAATCGGCAGCTATGAAAACGGCCTGTTTTCAGCGTGTATTTGAGGGATGCGTTACACCACTATTTGAGAAATACCTTTCACTTTTCTGACCACGTTTTTGCCCCGTGATAGCTGCAGTGGCAGTAACAGAGTGTGGCGAAAACATCAGTTAACCCTACAAGCAACCCCGACATGCATTGGCCTGTGGTGTGAGGAAGAGGAGGAGCCAACCAGTGCGAGGATGTGTACTAATAAATGATGACAATAAGGAGGCGTTAAGACTCTTACCACCGGCGGAGGTAGCAGACAGAGATCCTGAGCCGTGGAGAGGGGAAGGAACAGCAGATTAAACTAAGGTGAACGATGGCAAGGTTGGAACACAGGATGGGAAAAGCTCTGAAAGCGCCGCCATGGAATGGATGAATTTCAGAAGATCAATAAGGAGCCCACAAAATGTCTGGAGCTGGGTGGGGCCGGGGTGTGAGCGGGGCATGTCGGGACATGGAAGCGAAGCCGGTCCACACCATGAGGAAAAGGACCAAATGACAAAATACACTCCTGTACATGCGTGATCAGCGGACAGTTGAGTTCGTCCATTTGTCTGGCCGTCTTACGTCTTGGCTAATGTTGCTGTATTGATGTTGCTTGGGGAGTTTGAAACCCTTTTGTGTTTTCCGCACCGAAGCCCGGTGATGAAACATTGCATGCAAAGAAGCACGCACAAACACACACACACACACGCAAGAACAGAGTGGAACCTCTAAAGTAGAATGCTCCAAAGTACGGGTGAAAAATAAATCTCAAAAGATGAGAAAAACTCTCAAAATCAAGTCTGCATGTTTTTGCAAAGGAGCAGCATCAGCCTGACTACAGCCTTGACTATTTTTACAGGGGTAAACTTTTTACACAACAATTAATGTTAAAACATTTGATGTGATCATTAAAAAAACAATGAACGGTTAAAAAAAAAAAATCCCCCACAAAAACGGTACTTAACTAAATAAATTTTTCTTCATTCTCATTCACCCCAAAAGTGTTTACTCTAAATATTTTTAGAGTTCAGACAGATATTTTATTTTTTTCTGCCAGAAACTTAGTAAAAATGTCTCAAAAATATTTGTAAACTTTTTTTTCCCCTTAAAAAACAAACACAAAATTTCAGTTTGATTTTAAATGATTAAAAATGTATATTTTTTTCATTAAAATTGGGTAATATCTTTGAAATTAAATAGCTTAAATTAAATATAGATTTTTTAAATCCTTAACACTGACATTCACAAAAGGATGAACCTTAACCGCTAATTCTGTACTTCATATTTACAGTGGTTAACAAAATTATTACTATTTGTATTGTTTTCGAATGGGACCTCAGAGGTTCCACTGCATATATAAAAATAAATATATATATATAAAAAAAAAAACACTTTTCTTTGCACAAAAAACACCTGAATGAGCTGAGCGTGTGTGCCACCATTCCCACAGTGGAACACAGTAAGATACACACGCACACATTTTGACATATCTGAAACACACACACGCACAGAATACCTGGTGTACAATCTGATTCGTCGGAACCTGAAGGCACAAAAACATGGCCGCTGCCGTGAAGGTAACAGATACAGAAATCCCACTAAACAAGCACACACATGCGCGCACTCTCTCACGGTATTGAGTTGTGCCTTGAAAGAGGTAACATACGTTGCGACTGCGAGACCATTTTGGTGCGGCTGCGTCCCCTCGAGTCCACTTGGCTGGACGCGCTGCTGGCGGTGGTCAAGGGTTGCTTGGTGCGAACGCGGCCTGCAAGCAGGCAAACGCCTTTGAAACACGCACCACCAAACATGGCTACATTACGGTTAGCATTAGCTTTAGCATGTAACTCCACAAAAAGACGCACTAGAGAGCCAAAGCTTAAGATGGCTAATGTTGGGTAAAGTCACAGCTAAGTACACAAGCCCCTTTCACACCATCTGTAAAAAGGAATGTCAGAAAGGTGGAACAGGTTGTGTGGAGTTCAACACCTGACGTTCATTTCTGTCGCTGTCCTGATGCAGCAATTTTAGAAAAACTCCGTGCGAAAGGGGCTTCAAATAAGCACTAGCTCCGATCACATTGCCTGCAGAGAAAGACATTTTGCTGCCTTTTTCCGTATTGTGGTTTGTTATAAAATGGCACCAACACAGAACAAGCAAACTAAATCTGACTGGAAATTTTACACCTTTTGGGGTGCATCAGAGCCATAATGGCAACACTAGATTTTTTTTTTTGTGGTGTTTTTTGTAGTTTAGTTTTTTTAAACTGTGTTCTGTGTCAATGGCACGTGTAGTTTAACTGGATTATGTGTTAAAGGGCTCAGGTGGATTTTCCTTTATTGTGGTCTGTGTAAAAACTGCAGGTGATGTTTTTTTTTCTGGGTTTTCGATTTTCTCCAATGGCAATGGTGGATAGTTTTTTCTTGGGTTCGGAGTAAATGGCTCAAGAAGTGTTTTTTTTTCTTGAATCTGCGTAATAGGGCACATTTTCTTTCATTGGGTTCTATCTAAAATGTACAGGATATTTTTGGGATTCTAAATAGAAATGCATCAGCAGAGCCAGAAAACATCTAAGGAAGGACATTTTAAGTGAGTGCAATCAGGGCTGCAAAAATCATTCACTAAACATTGTATTAATTGCATTTTTGGATTATTAATAGGGCCCGACCAATTAATTGGCCGCCTATTATAATCGGCCCTTTAAACATCGGCCAATTGGGCAAAATGGCTGGGGGGGAAAAAAAATCGGTTTCGGAATAGGCCTCAAAAAATGCATATCGGTCGGGCCCTAATGATTAAGGTAAAAAAAAAAAAAGCCACCAATTAAGTGTCCCAGCCCTGATTGCACACCATTTGCGCAAGATCCTAAAAAAGCTGCCCATTCTTCTAAACACAAAGCGCCAGTAAACAATGCTTTCCCTAACTTACCATCGTCTGACCTGGCTCCTGAAGACAGACACACAAGGAGTAAATGCGAGCCCAATTAATTCTTTACGTCATAACTTTAGTTGAATTAAAGGACAATCAACAGAAGGATGCTTTAGATCAAGTCTAGGATATGAATTAGGATGCTAGTGTGATTAATCAGACAGCAGGAGGTGCTGTGTGGCCACACAAAAGGAGTTGGGGTGGGTGAAGGGGAGGAGGGAGGAGGAAGAGATGATCTTACCATCCGTTTTATCAGAGGCATCATCTTTACAGGAGCGAGGGTGGAGGAGGAGGAGGAGGATGAAAAGAAACAATCAAGAAGGAAGAATTGAAAGACAAAAGTGAACGCAAGGATCAAAATGAAAAGAATTAAAGCCAAAAGAGGAGAGAAAGGAGAAGTGTGAGTTAGTAACTTGAGAAGATCGTGAAATAGACGTTCAAACATGCAGTGAAACATATCGGCTGTGTTCGGAATCGCTCCCTATCCACTAATATAAGTTGGGGACCCTTCAGAGCGTTCTAATCTGTGGTTAGTGAGTATATCCCACAATTCATCTTGAAAAGTAGTGAAAAATGGCCCCTAGAGTAGCGCTCTCATGATGCATTGCGACGATACAGGGGGAAAAAAACATGGAAATTATGTGACTGGAGCAGCTTCAATAATCGTATTGTGTTTACTTGTTACGTGTTATTTTTATTTTATTTTTTCTCAGACTACTTCGACAACTAAAATACAAATTAAAACATTTCTTAATTTAGCATATTAGCACCCCTACTACAGTAGCAAAAATCTTTTTAATTATTAGAATAATTTAAGATAAAGGGGGAAATGCTTCCTCAATAAATACAATGATTATTAAAAACAAAATATATATATTTTTTTATTATTATTCATCTTAAAAACAGTGGCTGTTCAAAAAATAAAAAATAAAACTGTTAAAAAAAAAACAGCACTTGAAAAAATTGGTATAAATCGTAGAAAATTTAAATATAAAATAGATTGAATATTTTAAAACAGTGGCTCACAAAGACCAATGACATTTTTCCAAACAGTGGTTAGCTTCATTTTAAACTTGACTGACAGTTGAGACGTTAAAATATGAGTCAGTCACTAGTATTAATCACTGGCGAACAGCGATAAAAGTCGACAGTTGTTCTTTAAGAGTTTATTTTGTGGTTTTTAAATCCGTATATCGTGATTGGGGAGGCGCAATGTGTGATTGATTCAAAACACAGCCATAGAGGCATGCAAAGCGCAAGCATCAAGAAATGGAGGGGAAAAAAAACACAAAAAACGGAGAGTCCGCGTGTCATCCCCCGGCTGCTCTCTGATTGGCCGCCTCCTTGACTGAAAGGCGCCCTTACCCAGTGAGGCGTAGGAGCCGGGGGGCAGGCGGCTGGGCCCCTTTGGCGACGGCGGCACGTGCC
The DNA here is from genome assembly GCF_051991255.1 of Vanacampus margaritifer. Classification (NCBI taxonomy): domain Eukaryota; kingdom Metazoa; phylum Chordata; class Actinopteri; order Syngnathiformes; family Syngnathidae; genus Vanacampus; species Vanacampus margaritifer. The sequence goes on along the minus strand of NC_135448.1, from coordinate 19,023,179 downwards.
GGTGTTTGGCCATGGCGGCAGCGTTCACGTCCACGTCACTGCGGGAGCGCTGCAGGGAGGCCGCCGACAACGATGCTGCCCCGCTGCCTTTTGAGCCCACAGGGACTGACGGGGTACCAGTGAGGGGGGGGCGGGGGTGGGGGGGCATGAATGTCATGACAAAAAACACGTGCAGGAATCACAGTACAAAAATAAACAGATGGGATGTAAACAAACGTGATAATGAAAGGGATGATGTGTTTTGTGTGTGTCTTCCGTGTGTGTGTGTGTGTGTTTGTGTGTGTGTGGACTCACCTCGCCCCGGAGCCGCCGACCACTTTGAAGACAACGGCCGACTGTGCAAGCAAGAAAATGTCACTTTTTAGCAATAGTAAACTTCAGTAGATTGTGTTTTTTTCCCCCTCTAGTATAGTACCTTTCCTTAATAATCTTTTCAAGAATATTTTAGTATTTCTCATTGAATGTATTTAACGTCTTTATTTTTCCGAATGGGTCTTACTTGAGGCTCTCCTGCGAAGACGACGACGAGCGGTCGCTCTGAGGCAGCGAGGCCACGCTGCCCGAGCTCTTCAGGCACGACTGCAGGGTGCGCTGGTACGACGACTCCAAAGAGTTGTAGAGCGCGTCCGCCTCCCCCGGGAAGTGGTTCCTCAGGCCCCAGTAGGTCCTGAAGAAAGGGGGTCGAGAGATGAGACGGTGAGTGGAGAGAGGTCTCGGGTTTCCCCAAACGAAAACATTTTGAAGCGCGGCTTACTTGCGGGCTTCAACTCGCGCCTCCGAGTCGGCGTCTCGAATTCCTTTCTTGATGCTTTCCACTAAAACGGCTGTGTGCCTGTGATAGAGGTATGTGCGTGTAAATTGAATAAAATGCACTTTAACAACATGGTCAAAATATTAGTAAAGTAAAAAAAAAAAAAAATATGATGAAAAATTATGTACATTTTAGAAAGAAATCACAAAATATTATATAACATGAGGAAAAGACTCCAAAGAATATAAAACTATACAAAAAAACCTTAATGATGGAAAAAAATAGGAAGAATCTATCCTAAAAAAATACTATACTATTGCACAAAATACTATATTAGCTGAAAAATAATTTCAACAACAATAAAAAAATATAACAAAAAATAGAAAAATAATAAACACAAATAATATAAATATATATATTATTATATATAATATATTTTTTTTTTACACTAAGATGAAAAAAATGAAAGATGAAAGAATCTGAGAACTAAAATAAAAATACGTTAAAAAAAAAATTAACACAAAAAAACTCAATTGGGAAAGACTACAATAGACAAAAAAAATACACACATAGTTAATTAAGCTTCCCAAAAAAGATTATAGCATAAAACAAAACATTAGTCAGAAAATAAAAAAATATTAAGGAAAAAATATAAAAAAAACTTTATTACTAAAAATAGGTGGGACAAAAAGTAAATTAAAAAATATATATATTGTATACAAACATTAGAAAAAGAAAAGAAAAAAACTATAATAAAAGTATGTATGACACAAAATAAGAAAAATACACTTGATGAGAAATAAACGTTTTTAAAAAATTGTTTTACACAAAATACGAGATGTAAATAAATAATTATTAGACAAACATACATAATACAAAATACTATATTAAATGTATACAAGACCAAAAAAGGAAAAAAATGTTTGAACCCCCCCATAGGTGTCCATATGGAGTGCATGCTCACCTCTCTAGAGAATGTGTCTGCCACTCTTGCAGCAGGAGGTCCAAGAAGTAATAACAGCGCCTGAAGGACACATTTGTTGTTCTTATTATGCTGAAGATCAAGTGATTTTTTTCATAGCTTGTCTCATAAGTTGTCTCACCTTCGAACAGCCACAGACTTGGACGTGCAGTTACTTGTGATCAAGGGGATCAGTCGGGGAACGTGAGTGTGCTGAAAGCATGAAACGACAACGCCCATCAGACATCATGAAGATTATTTTAGAAACATCAAGTCTTTATCCAATATGTAGCATTTTTTTGGGGTTCATATTTTATATTAATAATTACAATACTTGAGTATTTGTCATCTAATACGTTTGTATTTTTTCCCTTTTTTTGTACATTTCCTATTTTTGTCTAATATTTGTGTTTCCTAATATTTGTGTATTATTTTGTTAATTTTAACAATAGTCGCTTTCACTTTCTGTCTAATATTCAAAATTCTTTCATTTCGATTGGACTTGTGCCACCTTCCTTTCTGTAATAAAACGGCGTCGTCAAAATCCTGTTGCAGTCTGATTACCTTGATGATGATGCGAATGGCTGACACGCCAGAGGTGGCCATGACTTTGGCACAGTTGGGGATGAGGTTGAAGAGGACGGGGACGATGGCTTCGGCGCCGTGGTCAAATTTGTTGCCCAGCACGGAAGAAAGATGCCTAAACATGAAGACGCTATATGAACAGGGTTCTATATCCAACATGGTGCAGACGGTATACATCGGCGACACCTACGCCACGGTGATGCAGGCCTCTCGGACCACTTGGGATCGCAGGTCTTTAGCGGAGAGCTTGAAGGCTCCGTCCAGAAGGCGGAGGTGCTGGAAGAAGCAGTCGTAGGAGGTGGCGCCGGCCACCAGCAGGGAGCGGATCTTCTTCATCTGATGACATAAACAAGCCTTTTAAGTCCAGTTGGGGGGGGGGGGGTGGATTAAAACTGAACAAAAGGGAACTCACGGCATTGGCTCGCTGGTTCCAGTCATGCTTGTCGTCGGAGCAGATCTCCCGGATCTTGTTGAGGTTATCTTCCAGATCTCTGCTGGAGTAGATCTGCAAGATTTTATTTTTATTTTTTTTAAATAGAAAACAGAGCAAAGACTAAGAGTAAGTCTTTTGAAAAGACGCCAATTTACTTGGACACTAGGGACATCCGTGAAGGCTTTGACAAAGTCGTCCTCGTCGACGCCCCCGGCACTTTCCTTGGACCCTGAAGTGTGACAGCGCGATCGCATGTTAGTGTTTTGGTAAATGCAGCATGCTCAATATAAAAAATACACAGCAAATGCAAAAATCCTTACTAATCCATGGCTTGGCAACTGTTCAATTCTCATTTAAATGAATACCCACAGTGTAAAAATCCTCATCAATTGGCCCTTTTGCTTTTGAGCCAGATATTGGCTAGCATGTTGGCAATTGGCCAATTCTCATTAACGATGGGCAAGATGCAAAACCCTTACTAATTAGCCCTGGCATTCTTGCTACACAGGTTGCCATCTTGTTAGCATGTTAGCATTACTCCCATTAATCCTCATGAAAAATACACAGAAAAGATGTAAAGTCAACTTTTTTACTTCCATACACTGAAATAACTGGACCACTTTTTTTGCTCTTCTGAAGCCGCTGGACTTGCATTAGAAGGAAAAATCAGGTCCAAAACAGAGCACGGTGAACGAAACTGTACTGGAAAAATGACACAGGAACACCACTTGCTCGGAATCAATACACTGAACACTTAAGGTGCATCTTGAACAGGAAGGAGAACGGACGCTCTCAAAAGGAGGAAAGCTGCTTAAGTGTTTCCAAGGCAATGCTACGGATGGCAATAATAAAGCATCGTCTTCCTAAGGAGCAGCACGGCTAACCTAGCTTTCCAGTTGCACTGGACCGGCGGGCCGCCGCCGCCGACTCGGCAGTCTTCTTGGGGACTTTGGGCACTTTGAAGCCCGAAGACGACGAGCGGTTCCCATCCACACTGTCGTCGTCATCGAAACTTCGATCTGCGGAGAGGGGAGAAGCGGTTCGTTTGTCTTTGGCACAGATCAAATGGCGCATCCGAGAGTGTTAAGTGGCCGTTGGTTGGCCTGTGCCTTTCGGTGGTGCAGCCTTGTGAGGGGTACACTTATTTCTATTTATTTATTTCATTATTTTTGATAACTTCATCATTTCTCATGCACAATCGATACCTTTAAAAACACACTTTTCCACTTGTTGTCAACTGAAAATGACATCACAGGTGTGACCAAACATGGCTCAGTTTGCGAACGTCACGTTTCCTTAAAATTGCATGATGTTAATGGCAACTTTGTACTCCTATCAATACTAATTTCTTGTCTCTGATCAAAAAATGTCCGCAGGGGGGGCGGCCTATAATGGTATCGGTCACTGCCATGAGTACCGATACCTTAAAATAAGACCATACCAATAAGGTATCGGTTGTCACCCATCATAGTCAGGATGATACCGCCTCAAAACTCCAGTGAGCCGTGATTGGTTGCCTCAGAGCAGCTGTGATGTCATATTCAGTCAACAACAAGTGGCAAAATTAATGACATTATCAAATTATTTGACATAATATGAACTTTTAATTGCTGAAAATGAGTCCCGTATCCCTTTAAGCATCTTGACGCTTCTTTTTGAGAAATTGGTCACCATCTGCTGCTTGTTGCGAAAACCACTTAACCCGAGTTCACTTGTATCTACAATTCAAGTCAAAGCAAAAGAATCCATCCAGACAGCTCGTAATTCGGGTCCATTCATATTTCAAGGCACCACTGCATAATTATTATTATTTTTTATCGTAAAGTAGAAAAATGAAACCTGTTTACAAACCCTGGAAACCCCATAACTAGCGTAACAGGTACGCAAGTAAAATGACTTTTTTTAGTCTGGCGACAGCTTTGCAACATGTTACTAAATCAATCCTAAAGACAGCAACACAATTGCAACCATAACTCTGACAATGGCAGATTTCAGGCCGGCTGGAAGGCTAGCGTGTGACAAGATGATGGAGATGGAGAACAACAAATGCGCTAACAGCCGCCAGCCGACACCTTCGCTCATTCATCGCCAGCTGACCTGCACATCAAAACATCATCGGCACTAAAGAGCTTCCCAACAATCACGCAAACAACGCCCTGGTCCGCCTCCACACTCACAGTCACAGATGCGCTGACAGATCAGTCGTCTCATTCTGGAGCGAGGAGGGCGTGCCCGGCGGGGCCGCTGCCCCCTCTTCCGCCGGACCCCCCGCCTCACAAAAAACACGGGGCGAAAGTTGCCATGCCCCCGCAAAAATAAAAGCCCTCCGCCCCTGCCAGTGCCGGCATTTTCTTTCACTCCTCTTTCCCAGCTCTGCCGGTCCCCTCCCTTTGCTGTCGGCCAGGATTTCGACAGCCAATCGGATGAGAGGTGACATCATCCTGTCGCAGCCAGTGCGGAGGAAGCACACGCGAACGCACGCAGGGAATTTTAACAAGGTTTCTGACTAGGAGTCTCCGGTTGAGATAAACTCTCTTTAGCATTGACAGCACACAGCAGACAAAGTTTAAACCAATTTTGGGGGCAAATGACAAAGCGATAAGACGATCAAGACACAATTTCAGTTGTTGCTGTATGATTTATAATGCGCAAAAGATGCACATTAGAGATAAGTTATTGTTTTTGCTAATTAGAAAAATATCACTATCACTTGTAATTTTAGTGAATTTTTTTTGCATATTAGAAAGAAGGTGTTGGGAACAAGTGAAAATTTAATTCTCAATTTTGAATGTGTGTTGACTTTTTCTTTTTAAATTTGTAAGTTTCGTGGAGTCTTGCGTAAATAAAAATTCGCTGTCAATTTGTAATGCACAAAAAATGCACATTACATATGTGTAACTGGTTGCTTTTTTAAAAAAAAAAAAATCACAATAACTGCAGCAGTGCAGGTACAATTTGAAGTAAATTTTGTGTTGTCTTACATGAATGAAAATTAATGTTTGATTTTTAACATAAAAAATGCACATTAGAAATACTCCAATAAAAGTTAGCCAATTTTTCTAAATCACTGTCACGGTTGTAATTTTACATAATCCACACAGGATCTTGCTTGTCAATTAATAAAAGTGAACATCAGAAATACAACGAATGACAATTTTTCAATTTCAAACTTTTTTGCATGAGCATCTATTATTTTTGATAACTGCGTCTATCTTTGCCACTGTAACCAATGATTTGAAAAAAGAAAGAAAGAAATGTCAGTTGGGTTTCCATTTTGCTTTTCTAAGGATGTTTATCTGTTGAACTTGTCGAAGAAGAAATGTACACTTTGGTCATCACAGCCTGTTAAGGGTCTCGAATCAGACCCCTTCGGAGTGTTCATGCTTGTGGACAAAGGGTAAAGAAAAAAAAAAAGAGAGGAAATGAGGGGGTGGTTGGATGGAAGGATGAGCACAGACCAGGCAACAGGCACACATACACACACGTTGTTGCCATGGCAACACGTGCAGGCCAGCTTTTAACCAAGAGAGCAAAATAAAGGGCGTACACACAGCATCCATACTTCGATTTGTTTCATTGTTGACAAGGTGACGGTGTAACATCCTCATCTTGCGTTATTAGAGAAACAGACATGACATGCACAAGATTATAACCGAGACGTCCAAGGGACACGTTGCCATAGTAACAGCAGACTGACTGACATGGCAGGAGATTATTGAGGGAGAAAATTAGGACTGAAACGATGTTCACACAAAATGCACATCTTAATGACTATTGAAGTGAAGCTAATGTGGCAAAAACGGTTTTATTCTTTACATTGCATTTATTTACGTCATTAAAGTATGTTTTTAAAGTACAATATTATGAAGTGCTGTTTCCCCTTTTAAAATCATATTACAACAATTTCATCAACTGAATGACAATTGCATTCATTTCAAATGGGAAATATCATTTTAGATGCAAGAGTATTCTGCATACATGTAGCCTTGCACCCTTGATGAAGATGATGATGAGCTCTTTTGTCTTCTGGAAATAACCTAGCATGAACGAACACACCAGAAACTAAGAAGAAGCACTTGCAACCACATGAGTGCAAGACACAAAATGGATGCATCACAATCCCCACAACAAGAAAAACAGCAGGGAAGATGTTGTCGAGTCACTCCACAAACTCAAAAAACAGGCCCGGATTCATACAGACAGAAAGTCAGGCAGTCGGTCATCAGTCAGTCAGTCAGACAGACAGACAGACAGGTATAATTTAAGATCTCAAGTGAGGGCGACAGGGAATAAAGCATAATATTCAGAGCACAGATTTCCCCTGGCAACCCGCCGAGCCTTGGAAACGGGGTCACGCTTTCCTTTCGCAGAGCTGCCGAGGTACTGGAGCAGAATGAGATTGTCTGCAAATGTGTGTACTTTGGATGTGTGTGTGTGTGTGTGTGTGTGTGTGTGTGTGTGTGTGTGTGTGTCAGTCATTGTCAACAGCTAAAGTATGCAAGCGATGAAAGCTGCTACTTGCGGTCAGTTTGAAAGTCGACAAATGTGTTTGGCTTGTTCGCCACTTTTTTTGTGTGCGTGCGGACCGACAGCCATAATTTCAGACGGGACGAAGCAGAAACTTTTACCGCATAACAACAATCAAGCCACTGAGAACGAGAACAACGGCATAAATGTCATTTTCTGAAGAGCGCTGGCTGCAATGAAATCTGGAGGATTTATATCTTGGAACCGTATATATAGCAATGATTATTCCTTTTGGATACTTGTTTTTACAGAAATTGTGGTTTTCCTTTTAGTTTCTTCCCTCCCAAACATCAGTCAAATCCATCATTATTTCATGACAGATGATAAATAACAGTCATTTATACTAACATGCAGATGCACTGGCATCCAAGCCTTCTGTATGCGTTAGCATTAAAAAAAAACATATAAATATGTTTTTGGGAGGAAACGAGTTAAACATTTATGATTTCTTGGACGGAGGTCAACCCCAGCATAGGATCAACTTTATCTGGCGGGACATACAAGACTTTTAACGCACGCTGAGAATTGCTTTCGAATGTTTGTGTTGTCAGCCAGAAAAATACTGTTGTCAAGTCAACAAACAAGCCAAAGTACACATGCAATTTCAGATATTGAGATTCAATTAGCAACCTTCCTTTTGTCTTTGAAACCGAAGCCAGCAAAGCAAGGATATCCTGCAATCAAATAATTAGTTCAACATAACAGAACTAGTGTTGAACTTAACACTCCTGTTTCGGGTCTGATGCCAACTCCCCCCCCCCCCCAAGGCAAGGCGTAAAATTTCCATGATGACTTCAAAATGGAAGAAGGGGGGAAACAAATCGAGTCAAGTGACTCCATCACAATCCCTTACAATAATCACATAAAAATGGCACCGCTTCAAAGCTTCCATGAGCTTTTTCCGAGTTTAAGCTGATTCCACCGTAAAAGCGCATGGTGACCATCTTTTGTCTGGGTGCCAACGACAACACAGCGAGATGGGATTAAACAACACACTTACGGCCGCCATCTTTCCCAAAAGCCATGGCTGGAGCTTGCTTAAAATCTTGCTGCCTCCCTTCGTTCTCTCGCCCTCCTTGGCTTCAGCCTGGCTGTGTATCCGTCATGATGAATGGGGGGGCGAGGAGGCGACAGGCGGGAGAGGCAGCGACCCGGCGACTGACTGACTGACTGACTGACGAGATCTCGGTCAACTTCTTTTTGCTTAATCCTCATTCCTTCCCGTTCTCTTCGCCAACAGCTGCCTCAAAGCCCTGAACATTTCTAGGACAAGTTTTCTTTAGAAGGAACCATGGAAATGTACAAAATGACAATAAAACAAAACAACCAAAATAGTCCACTTCATGTGTATTTTCAGGTATATCTTAAAGATTTTTTGTGGGTCTACTTATGATATGCCCACCAAAATTTATGTTGGCAGGTTAACCTGGCTATGTGAGCTGAATTTTCCAGCTACTTAGATTAGAAGGTCCACAAAAAATGTCCAAAAAGAAGCTAAAATGGCCGTTTCAAGTCAAAATGGCAGGCTTCCTTTCCTGTGTCTTTTTGGGCATGTCTGTTTGAGACTTTTTTGTGGGTCTGCTCATAATTGACAAGCCTACCAAATTTCATGCTGCCAAGTTAAATTGAATACAAGGACTGCATTTTGTGACTTTGTCTCGATTTCCACGAGAACGAAAACTCTCAAAATGCTAAATCAAGCAATCACCTTGGCGGAGACAACTCAAATGAAGATTTAACGCCAAGAGAATCACATGCCAGACCCAGGAACGCCAAGTGACATATGCTACCATCGATGCCAATCCACTTGCAAGGGCAAATAAAGGTGTACAGTACAGTAGGAATCTGCTATATTCTAATGATCCTAACATACGTGCTCATTAATTCCCGAGCCAATGTGCAGCCACGCAGCTGCCCGAGTTCAAAGTAAACACGCTGTGCCTGCCTGTGTCTCCTCCCCATCAACCAGCCACGGTTGCCACCGGAGACGGCATCTTCAAAACCAGCCGCTGTGAGTAAACAAGCTGATGGGTGTGATATACGGTGACATGCCAGCCTAAAGATACACACTACAGTGTCTGGCTAATAGTGGGACTAACATGAATGTAATACGAGCGGGTTATATTCGGCGTAGGTGGTCAGAATTATGTTTACTTTAAGATGAAGAAAAAAAAAATCACTAAAAATAATAAAATAGTGAATAAATAAAATCAGCACAATTGGAAAAAAAAATCTGATACAATTATATACATCAACAAAAATAAAGATTTTCAACAAATTATTATTTTTTTTTAAATGATAAAATATAAGATATATTATATATTAGAATAAATAATATTTCTCAAACTCCTAATATTTCAGACGGTTTGCAAAAAGATTTTGCACAAAAGCTTTTTTTTTGCATTTTGAATAAAAATGAATCAAAACAATTAAAATTGTAAAAAAAAAAAAAGAAAGAAAGAAAGAAAAAAAAACAGGTTTAAGAAAAATGACCAACATAATTTAGGGATGCTTTTTCTAAACCCAAATTCAACAGCGAGAACATTTCAATATTTGGAAACGCAACCACACAAAATGTGTCCATATGCAATCATGCAATCAAACAAAGTAAAACACACCCTGTCCTCTGCCAAAAACAATGTTATAGGTGTCATATAGTGCATATATTTTCATCTGATACAGCATGACAACAGTGATTCTATTTATACTTGGACAAAGAAAGGGTCACGCACTGTCCACTGTACTGCTGCATTCACACTAAACCATTAATCCTGTTAGGTCTGATTACATGGCAACCGAGTGAGACAATCACAAGAGCACACGGTCAAGCCACACACACACGCACACACACGCACACACACGCATACATGACAAGAGCAAAATCTTCTTGACATGACTCAACAAGACGGCGGGCGTCGTCCCGCAAAGTAAATAAGACGAGACACTGACCGTGACTGGGGCTGAGAGCCATGTTGCCCGAATTCAGAGCCTCATCAAAGCGAGCGAAAATGGTCTGCAACCTGCAGAGAGGAGGAAACAAGACGTTAGACAAGCACTCAAACTGGATCCATTTGTTAAGATTGCTCCCGTGATGTTTGGCACCGCACGTGAGCGTCTCTCCAGGTGGGTGTGTCGACACAACAACAACACAAGATGGACGGCGCCTTCGCCGGCTTGCACATGTATGACAAAAATAGAAGCGCAACACGCCCTGGGGTAGCGCGCACTCTGCTCACCGCTTGTATTCCAACGCATAAAATGGATTCCTCCTCCTTTCATTTGCATATTAAAACTGCCAAAGAGAGAAACGGCTCCTCGTTTCCACGTCGTATTCCCCCCAGATGGGCGCAGAGCCGGTGACACGCTCCGTTCTTCAGCCCTTTGTATCAAACATGGTGCAGTGGCTCTCCGAGGGGAGGGGAGGGGAGGGGACTGAGGCGAGGGGAGGGCAAAGCGTGCATGCAACAAAGCACCACCTACTGTTCTACATACGTGCTGGATATGTCGATCACACGCTAGAAGGGGGGGAACACACAGTCAAGCCAAAGTTTGACTGTGTGTGATAAGCGGCCAGCAGATCTGGTTACCCTTTACATAACCTCCCTCCATACACACACACACACACACACACACACACACACACACACACACACGCAAGCATTGTGGTCAGAGGGGGGAGGGGCTGCAGAGCAAAAAAGACGAGCCATGCCTGTTTTGCCTCACCCCAATTGCCTTCCTCATATTTTCCTCATCACAAATTGCACACTTGCATGTATGCAAGGCAGCATAATCGTGATACAAGTTCAGTTATTTGCATGTCATTGTAGAAGCTGCTGAATAAATATGATAGAATACATCAGTACCTCAACTTGACCTGACTTTTCAAGATATGAGCCTGCTTGGCAAAATTTATTTTTTTTTGCCTTGAAGCACGAGTCATGGTGGAGGCAAATGTAGTCGTTTGGCAAATATGACGACATTTTTTCAAAAATGATCCAAGCCGTTTATTGCTACTCCCAATGTCAAATTAAACACAAAACAAAGAGAATATCAGAGGTGGCAAATCCAAGTCCAGAAAGTAAAAACCCTGCCACAGTTTAGCTTTAGCCTCAGGTGCTTGCTATTTAGCTCTATAGCTAGCTAGCTGCTATGGTGCTTGTTTACCAGCTAGGGAGCGCGCTAGTATCCGAGGCTAAAGCCAAACTGTGGCAAGGATCTTGATGTGCACAACACATGACACACGTCAGCATTCGCAGACACAACACTCACTGATAGCAACTCAGCACATTATGGCCCTTTGCAGACAGGGATGACAAGGCCAAATTTAATAATGACCTTCAGCACGCAGCTAAGGATGATGCGGTTTACAGATTAGTATTAGACCTTCAAATTATCGGCAATGCGCTATTTAGCATCTCAGACCGACAGGACAGCAGAAGGGTCAGACGCACAAGGAAACATGGCGCATGGAAGCCCAGGTGCCGGCGACCATTTTTTATAGTCTTTTCATATTTTAGTATTTTTCGTTTCAGCTCAGTGGCCGAGTGGTACAGTGTCCGCCCTGAGACTGGGAGGTCGTGGGTTCAATTCCCGGCCGGGTCATACCAAAGACTATAAAAATGGGACCCGTTGCCGCTCTGCTTGACACTCAGCATTGAGGGTTGGAATTGGGAGGTTAGATCACCATATGATTCACGAGCGCGGCTGCTGCTGCTGCTGCTGCTCACCGCTCCCTCAGGGGATGGGTCAAATGCGGAGAACGAATTCCGCCCCACTTAGGTGGGTGTGACAATCAGTGGATTTTATCTTATCTTATCTCATTTCAGTTATTTTTGCATTTAATATTTGCTGATTTTTAAAAAGGTGTATTTTTCATAATATGTTATTTTTTGTTGAATATTTTTGTATATATTTGAATATTTTGTGTATTTTTGACTAATATTTTTCCCTCATCTTTGTCTAATATGCTTTATGCTATATTTTCTATCCCTTTCATAATATTTATTTATATAGATTTTTTCTTCAAAACAAATTACAGCATTTTTTGAATATGTTTTTATATCTTATATATAATACATATATTTATTTATTTTTGTGCAAACTTGTGTTTTCCTTGCTACTTTGTATATTTTTAACACCAGGGCAATTTTGGTAAAGTTTGGTTGCAAGACGACTGAAGGACACATGACTTAAGCCCTCCTGTCAGCACCCCCCAGCACCCCACCCCACCCCACCCCACCCCACCCCACACCCCCCACTTCTCCACCAGCGCCAGTCAGCATTGTGCTCGGGATCAAAAGCGTCTCTGTGAAGGGCAGAGTGGTGCATGGCGTGGCCTGGGACTGACCGGACGGTACGTGCATGTGTGTGCGTGCGCATGCGTGAGAACAACTGACCGTGCGGCAGGCAGTCCTCTCTTTGCCAAGTCGGCTCGTACCCTCTCGCCGACATGCCGGTAAATATCCACTATTGTTGTGATGGAGGCCTCTCGTACCTGCACGTCACAGAAATTCAAAGTGGTGAGCTTTTGAAAACATACACGCTTGTACATAATTTGCCGAGCAGCAGCATTACAGAGCTTTGCAAGCAGTCTATGTAATGAAATGAGGTTGAAAAAGTACAATTAATGCTACGTCTGTACCCACAATATGGGGAAAGAAATCTTTTTGTTAAAGCCTTTCCATGCATTTAACAAATTTCACAAATCTACAGTATGATGGTTTGTAATCTCCTGTGCCTCTTCCCAAGTTTTTTGGCATCACGGTTTGCGGTATATGTATGATTTAATCTATTAATATTTGCAATTATAATCACTTTTTGGCAAAGCATCAACTTTTTTGCGAATTTTCGCTATTTGTGGTCGGACTCGATCCCTGTTCACTGTACATGACAATTCCCAAAAATGAAGGTTTAAAAAAAAAAAAAGTAAGCTTCGTAAAACGCATATGGCGACAAGAACAGATGCTGTCAGCAAAGCACTCACCTGCAATTACAGGCATTAAGGGCATTAAGTGCATTACTTAATTAGGCTCTTTTTTTTTTTAATCAGGTTTTCAGTCTTCCACCATTAAGTCAACTTGTGAAGATAACACATTAGAATATAAACCCTGCAGGGAACCTTTACTCATTTCAGCCCTGCTGCGATTGGATCGCTGGATGCTGTTAAAAAGGGGCAAGCGAGGCGTGGGCGTTCACAACGCTGATTGGTAGGGACAGAGTGAGGGTGGATAATTGCCGGGTAGACGACGGCAGCAGATTTCCCCTTTGGGGCTGAAGCTCCCCCACAACAAAAGTGTGCTAATAGTGCTAATAATGGCTGCTGTGCAAATGTAGCTCTTACCTGAGGGTTCTGGTCTGCCGTCAGAATGCAAAGATGAGGAACGATCTTGCTCAGGCTCAACGCCTGCGCGCCATACCTGCGAGGCGTACGATGGCAAGAAGTCAACACAAATAAAGAAAGAAATGCCAGACAACAGCTCACAGCAAAGGGAAAACATTTGCCAGGACACGCCTTTTAACCGTTTAAAATCCATATACCCATCGAGTGATTTACAGCCCAGATAATCGCTCGACAGCTCGCACGACAACGCAATCCGTTAGCAAAAGGGCGCTAGCATTAGCGGCCTCACTCTACTGGGCCGCGCAATGTTCCATCCACGGCTAGCCAGAAACATCTGCAAAGCATTTCTCTATGTTTAAAAGCCCAAATTTAGCGCCAAGAAGACGTCTCACTAATAACAAGAAAGGTCTTTATGACTCAACTCATCTTTATGTTTGTTTGTGTCTTTCTGCCAAGCCAGCGCAGGATGACTGGAGAGGCTCAGCTCAAGTAACTCCAGAGCAACAGATCATGTGGCAGCGCTTAACATAACAAAGCGAGTAAAAGAGAGCAAAAAAAAATGGCGATAAATGGTGAGAATACGCCGCCTCAGCACGTTTTGACGTTTTCTCAGTTGGAACTAGCGTGAGCCTCTGTGGTAAAAGCGTCTACAAACGGGGGAGGGGGTGGTGATGTTATGTTTGGCAATTTCGGCCAGAAGATCATGTGAGGACTTCAGTGGCTGTTAATAGACAGAAGACTTTTAAAGGCGCTAGGAACAAATACAAGCTTGTAGAACCTTTTGTGCTCCTTTATGTGACTTTTAAACCATGACAGAGGGACCATGTCTTTTGTGTATGAGGGGGGAGAGAAGAAAAAAAAGCTCAAATGGGCATGTAAAAGAGGGCCATATGCGTCACGCGGGCCACACTTTATCCATCCAGAACTGACCAAGATCCAGTCAAGTTGAGAGAAACTAAGGGGATTATTCCAAGAGAGTGACGATACATGAGGGCGCTAAACATGACATACTTTCTTGAAATAACTTTCAACTGAACTGGAGGCAAAATGCATCTGGTTATTCTTCCAAAGAAGTGACAAAAAAAAAAAAAAAGAGAAAAGTCCTACTTACGAGCTGAGCGCGGCACTGAGGCAGAGGCAGAGTCCTTCTCGGCTGCGGAAGTTCTTGTGTTTGAAGCCGGGCAGCAGCCTTTCCCAAACGTACTGGAGAGATGGCGAGAGCAAATTAGCGGGAAAAGAGTGCGGCGAGCCGCCTGAGAAGATTACGAGAGTTGGTGGCAATCGGCAGTGACTGAATGTGATGGCAACGCAGATGGCCAGGAGATCATAGCTGCTGTGGCGCTACCGGGGAAGCCAAAAGAGGGCGCTATAGCGCTCTCTGTGATAATGACACTAGTGTTATTTTAATATATTATATAATCGTTCTTTTTTTGAAGATCTTAAAATACAACACTCACTCACTGATATATTCTTCTACCTCAATTAAAAACAATATCATTACAGCATCTTACGGTCACAAAAAAAAGGCACTTTTCTTCTTTGTTTATATCTGCTTGACTGTATTATACTGCCTCCAGCTGGCCAAGGCGGGTATACTAGGAGTAGCAGCACAAAGAACGAAATTCATGATGCATAAACCCTTTCACTCTTTACAATCTATTTACTGTAATTATTTTTTATAAAGTATAACATGCTGGAGTGCTATTTTTTACCCTCAGTAAGGCCTTGTGTTTCCTCGTATTCTAGTATTTGTGAATGTTATTTAATCAAATTCATAAAATTGTGAAAATGTTCTAAAATGTACAGTATTTGAAAATTCATTAAAAAAAAAAAAAATTAAAATGCCACTTATGTTTATTTTTGGAACCCAAGTAAGGACTCTTGTTTTTACTTGTATTAATTTAATAGGCTTATTTTGTGAATTTGTAATCATTTTAGTTACATTACAAAAAGTTCTTTTTTTTTCGAAATAAGAGAATAAATTATTTGTATTTTTCAATTTTTTTTTTCTTTCATTTTTGCTTCTTATTTACCACCATATTTTATTTTCCTTTGCATTTTGTGTGCGTGGAGTTGCCCTAGTTGGGTGGGACTACCATCCCGGGGAAAAAACTACGCATTACCAATTGATTTTAATCCACCATTTTGCTTTTAACCCAATATATTCAGTTACTGGCTGTAAGAGGTGGTCGGACGATGTTTGTGTTGCTTTTTGTGATTTACAATATATGCAAGTGAGTCAAGTAAGAATCCTTGTTGTCAGTCTGAGAGTGTTTGGCTTCATGTATGTGCTTGTCGAAGCAGAGCTTTACCATGGGCGAGGCCGTCTGCTCCATGCAGTGAAGGATGAGCGCTTGGCTGTTCTCCCGGACCTGGTCTTTGCCGTCCCCCAGCCGGTCCACCAGTGCTGGCAAGACTACACAAACACGTAGGAACAAAAAGAATGAGGGGTGCCCTCAAGTGGACGTCTTTCAAATGACAGTGATGACCAGTAGGCGTGTAGTAGAGGGAAGCGACGTCATCCCTGCTTTTCCTGTCCATGTGCTCACATAACAGTGTGTTGTCATGGTAACAAGGCCAAATAATGAGGGATTTAAATAAAAAAAAACAGGGGGGGAGGGTTGCTTGTTGGTGTGTTGCATCACGGCTTAAAAGGCGTACACTCGACTTGTTTAATCGCTCCTTTTTCAGCCGACGTCAGTTAAAGAGAGCAACAGCAAAACCCTTGTCGTTTTCAAGATCAATATCATGCACTTAGTTGCACTAGATGATGTCAGCCTTCTCTCAGCATGCCAAGCCGGTGTTTGGGAGCGGTTGCGGGGAGACGCGCGGCATGACGGAATCAAGCTCGGAGTAGACAAGCTTTTGAGGAAGCAGAAATAAAAGTGACGCGGCCGAACTGTGCGCACGCGTGGGCGAGTGCGAGTGTTTGTGACAAGCGCCAGCCAGGGTGGCTGACACAGACGCTGCGGACATCTTGACAGGCACTGACGACACATGCAGTGGACATCAAAAGTCGACACACCCCTGTTCAAATGCCACATTTTTGTGATAAAAAAAATAGACTAAATCATTTCAAAACTCTGTCACTATTAACTCATTTGCTCCCAAAAAACGTATAAATATGTTCAATTTTAAATATTACCAGTGTCCCAAAGACGTATTTATACATTTTTTTAATGCGGGTTTTTAACGCTAGAGCATACAAAAGACTTTGATGCAGCCTCCGAACTGCAGAGAACGGTTGAAGCAATGGTAGTTATTACAAAAACGTCCAGAAGGCGACAGCAGAGTATAAGAGATCAACCAGGGCCATGTTGCAAACAAGCCGTTTTCCCCACTGCTTCAAACAGATTTGTGAATAATTATTAAATTTAGCTATATTCTAATGCTAATTGCTGCAAAACGGAATCAGATTGAAATATACTAACACATTATTTTGTGGGCCTTGCGAAATCAGTCAAAATCCAGTAAAACAGACGGGAGCAAAGGGGGCTGCTTCAGTGAAATTGGCTGTGAGCGAATGAGTTAATAAAAAAGAAAAACGTTATAAAACTTGATTGAAAGAAATTAATGAAATGCCCGGCATGTTTAACTGCGGTTAGTGTTTCTTTTCAGTTATTTTTGTCTACTTCCTGTTGTTGGTTCCCCTTCTTGTTGCATAGCTGGGATTGTCAAAGCTTTCTGTGAGCAAAATGACTTGAAGTTGGGTGGAGTTGAGTGGCTTGCTCACCTGTACCCAGGTAACCTCGGAAGCGCTCGCCAAGGCGGTCCACAAAAGCTGCACAGATGTCAATGCCCAACAGCGCCACCTATAAAAAAGTTACAAAAAGCTAGCTTGTGAAAATTCAATCCATAAATTTCTTTGAAAATAAACTGCGTGGCATTTACTAGTCGACATACTGGAATATACTGGTTAATTCATTTTTCTACTTTCTGCCCTCTTCAGCCACATGTAGAAGGAAGGACAGGGGGGTTGGGGACTGGGGCGGGGGGGGGGGGGGCTGCTTTCCCATCTGGTGTGGCGGCGTGGACTTTTTCCACCGCTAGACTTTTTCTGATGGAGATCCCATCCGCACACGGATTGGAATGCTTGTCTTGGCATCACGCGAGCCCGCTTGACTATAAAACTCCAGAGAGTGGAGGGTCGGCGCACAGCCCCTTGCCTATTTTAGTCAAAAGCCCAGTAGAAGCAGGTAAGTGGTGTGACGTCCGCCAAGGCCCAATAGAGAGGAATCTGGCCATGTTGACGGAGCTCACAGTCCAAATAATTACACACAGCATCTGTAGTGCTTAAAAAAGAAAAAAAAAAATAGGAATGCTGGAATATTCTGATGGGAATCAATGGCCTCCATTGTGAGGGGGACGCATGCCGGCTTAGTTTGCTAATTGGTACGCAGAATTTAAATTTGTGGAGTTTAAGGGGGTCCACACAGAAAGTCCAGAGAGACCACTTTTGTGTTTTAATCGCCCAAACGTTTGCCAGCTTGCGTAATCCGATTCAGTCGTGACGTAAAACAACAACAGCTGCTAGTGAAAACCATAATAATCTCACTAGCATCATTAGCATTATTAGCATGATACCCAGATTAGCGACTCTGTAATGTAGACTTGTGTTGTCACAAGACCAAAATTTAGACTTCTATACTGAATTTCTGAGTTCTACTTTGGAGCTTGGCGTTCTGACAAAATAAGTCTGGACACTGAGGTGACCTCGCATTACAAACGGACGCACCCCGAGTCCCAACATCTGCTCCTATTCGGCCATTTTGACAGCCAGAGGTGACAGTCGCCTGAGCCTCGTGCTCCAATAAATTTGTCCAATCCGTCCTTGACACTCTGCATCTCTTCATCGCCTCCGCTTTTTTACCCGAGTCTCCAGTTACTGTACGGCGTCGGGTTTGAGGTTTCAGGCATTTCCAACAGCTGGAGATGGGAATGACGGATTATGTATTCTCACCAAAAGCTGCACGACACAATTTTTCCACTGTGGAACATATCATGCTTTGTTGAAGAGAAACACAAGTTCTCATTTTGAACCGTGAGGAGTTTTTATTTCCTCAAATGTCTTTTTGTGCTTCCTGACTCGCAGCCAAACATCCAAAAGACACGGACTGGAAGCAGAGTAGGCAGTACCTAATGCAATTTCTACTGGTCAACTTGAACATAATCCAATTTTTCCTATGGGCAATGATGTGAAAGTGAATTTTATTTGTCCGTTGACTTCATAAAGGGTTGTTTTAAGTGACATTTTAACATTCCTATTTCAACCTGTCGTAAAATGATTTTCATTTGTCAAGTTGAAGATAGAAAACACATGCTATTAAAGTAAAGTTAATTTGTCATCATCATAACATTTTTTCATATATACAGTATTTTGAGTGATATTTCAACATTATGCAAAGAAAAAGCTTTCTGTGTTAAACATGATAAACAGGAATCACATTTTGGTCCACACACGGTCACACAGTCAGTTTGTCACACACGAATGGGAGCGTTTTTTCGAAAAGGGAAAAACAAAAAAAATCAGTGCAGATGTCATTAATGGATTGAAAACAACATTGGGGAATGTTTTGACTGGCAGTCAGGATGGGTGTGTTTATTTTGGCAATATGAGCCATTTTCCAGTTTTGTTTTTCTTCTCGATATGGCGCACACAGCGCGGATGCAGAGTAAGCATAAAGAGGGACACGGCAAGCGAAATAGGGAGGACGGCTGGGATGGAGTCCTCCCATGACCCCTCCCCCATCCTATACAGTGTGGGGGGGGAGCACGTCTGCATCCTGACAATGGGTCGCGTCAGTCTAACCCCAAAAACATGAAATGCATGTTTAATTCATGCTACTAATGGAAAATGAGTCCCCAGAGAACAATGTTTGCCCAAAACAGGAAGCATGCCACTGTTTTATTTGCAGCATTGAGTGATGAGCGGAGCACGTGATGGACCTGAGGGATGAAACCAACAGATTGGCCGTTTCCTATTACAATTGCAGTTACTAGTTTATTTGGCCTCTCTGAGAGTAGACGTGATCTACTAGTCGTAATTATCGTTTGAAAACTGTTTATGAAAACAAATAAAATAAGGAATGGGATAGAGAAAATAGATGCATACGAAAACTGCCCAGGCAACGGAGATATTTCTTTGTATTTTCAAATATTTTAATAAGTTTTTCCTGAATATTTGTTTTTTCATCTATCTTTTCCCCCAATAATTCTTATATTTTTGAATGGTTTCATCCAAAATGTTGTTTTTTCTATTATTAGTGTATTGGTCATCTAATGTCTTATGTTACTTTTTTTTCATAATGTATTTGAGTTTTTCCTTTTTTTTTTTGATTGAACATTTCTGTATGTTTATGCTTGATTGATTGTCTTGATTCGGAATTTATAATTTTGCAAATTTTTGGTCAAGCATTTTTGTACTGTATTTTGCTGATGGTGTATTTTTTCAACCTTAAATGTTGTTCAAATATTTTGACCTTTTTTGTCAAAAATGATGTGTATTTTGTTAAAAAAAATTGTAATTGTCTAAAAATGGTCTTTTCGTCCGAACGTGTATCTTGTCTTGTACTTCATAATACTTTAGTATTTTTGTATTTGTGTCTTTTGCTGTAATTTACACATTTGTCCAATATTATAGATTTTTTTGTTTCAAATGTTTGTAGATATTTCTGTCTAATATTGTCATATTTTTGTTGTACTTTCTCCAATGTTTTTTGTATTACCTAAATTGGTCTATTCTTGTTGTCTACTGCTTTTCTATTGTTTATCCTGTATTTATTTGTTTGTGTACTGTATTTTCCCCCTGATGTGTATTTTATGCCTTCTATTTTTTTTTATCTTGTTTTCTGATCTACATTCCTGTCTTGTGGTTGTTGTTTGTCTGACATTATTGTATATTTTCCTTTCTTTTTTTATTGTGCACTCTGTAATTAAGCTAAGAGGAGTTCCCCCCCCCCCCCCCCACCTCACCTTGAAATTGCTGGAGTTGACCCAACCGGTGAGCTCGTCGACGGTCTTGTCCAGCCGAGGTTTGTCCTGCTCCACATCCGGCGAGCGAGAGGGGTCGCTCAGGTAGTCGATGAGGTCCTGGGCGACCTGCAACCGGCGGGTGACATCTTTCTGCACCATCTGCTGGTAGAAGTAATCCATATTGTCACGGTCCTCCATCTCGGGCGGCACTCTCGGAGGAGATGGAGGGGTTAGAAAAGCCGGTAGTAAGGAAGACCCCGGGTCGGTTAATATAGTCCCGCGGATGTGTCGCTGGTCTACGCGGTGTGGACTACGTCTCTTGGATGTTTGCGACCATCAATTAGTCCGCCGCGAGCTGTAGTTGACAACTTGGTTCCGGAGTCATCCCTGTGTTTTCTTCCAACGATAACCTCACATTAATCACAATAAAACACCTCTCGGCCGACCAAAGGACCCCAAACTCCCGTTAAACAGTCCAAAAAGCGTGTGTTTGTGACAGACAGTCAGTGTTTTTCAAAAATCCCCGCCTGAAAACAACTAGCAGACGGCTAATTCAGCTAGCTTCGGGCCTTAACCGTTAGTGGCTCCCACTTCCTCGCCAAAAAAGGAGGCTGGGAAAAGTCTCCACAAAAGCCCCTTGGCTGGGTCACTTCGTTGAGTGAAGTTTTCGCTCCGCTCCGCTCCGACTTGAGAATGTGAACCGACGCCGTTTGGAGCCGCGTAGAAGCGGTAGGAATGCTGTGCGCTGCCGGGGAAACAAGCGCATTTATGCCGAGGGAGGTCCCCAAAGTGAGCCGCACTCTCTCGTCTCTGGTTCAAGCATCAAGCTAACTGACGAGGTCCTAAGACGCCGCACAGCTGCCCGGCACAATGCCTGAAGTAAATATTGTAAGGCTTAGTCCAATTGTTAAATTGGAAATTATATTTGGAACTTGCTGGTACTTTGATGTAAATACTTAAAATATTGTTTTTAATGAATGAATTATTGTAGAGGGTTAATGTTTAGTGGTAAAACTACATTATCGTGTGGGCGTGTCAGGCGCCTAAATGGTACTTTGCTGCCATTCGTTGGTCATTTGGTGGTATGACAGATTGGCTCACCGCAATGCATGTAAAGGTTAACGTTTTATTAACTAATGTTCCTGTATTTTTGTTACTTTTTTGTTTTTCCTAATATTTGTGTTCTCTTTAATAAGTATAAAAAATATCTATTTATTAGCTGCCATCCTCCTGTTTGAGGCCAATTGCGCATGTAAATTTAAAAAACAATTGTAAACATTTTCTTCAAATCAGATAATAGATGGATGGATACTTTTTAATTTCCATCTTATATTTTGTTTTATTGTTTATTTATTCTGTATTGTACAATTTAAAAAAAAAAACTATTTTGGACTTCTCTCTGTAATGTTGTCCAATCATTTTTTTTTGTGTGTGTGTGAAATGTTTTCTTAACTTATGTAGAATTTTTGTGTGTAAAATCTTTGCATTTTCATCTAATATCTTTATATTTTTTAATATTTTCTAAGTTTTAACTCAATGCAGGCAATCCAAATAAACAAGCCACACACAAAAAATGCTACCCAAGACACCATACGTGTATTTCCTACAGTTGAACTTTATTTATCCATCTGTTTATTTTCTCAAACATAAAACTGTTAAAGAGCTTTTCAATGGAGAGGAAATGCGTTAGCATCAGTCATTTTAGCCAATCCAATTTTTTTTGTTTGTGCCATCCACAAATAATCATGTTGAAAATCTTTCCTGTCCCTAAAATCCTTGAGTCATGTTGTCGAAGGGACAAAATGCTTAGCTATGATTTTTTTTTCCAAATGGCGTGTGATTGTCAAAACAGGGTCGCTTGGAAAATTTCTATAGCGTATGGAAGGCGGGCTACCAATGTAAATGAGTTGGCGTGTTGCTAAGATATTCCAGGATGTAAACAAATGCTGTAACACTTTTTTTTTTCTTTCTCTTTTTAAACACTGCGGCTCTGAATTGACACTCAGGCGGGGAGCAGGAAGAACCGTTACAATAAGCAAAAAAAAAAAAAGTTGCCTTTTTTTTTTCTCTGTACAAACAAAACCTCAAAATTGTGGTCCTGTTTTCCCCATGGCGTCACGTGATCGTCCATTTTGGATGTGCGGCGGGCAAAAGGGAGGACGACAAAAGCGTGAGAAGACACTCATGAGAAAGAGGAGGGGCCTTTGTAGCGGTCCGGCTAGGACCAGGAAGCAGTCGAGTGGGTCCAGCCCCTCCTCTCTCCCTCTACTACACCCCCCCTCCCTGTCCCAACCATACACCAGGTCCTGGTCTTCGTCCTCCTGTGCGGTTTCAGAGCAGCAGCACCTGCAGGCAGAGGTGGCCCCCCCTGGCCCTCCACTGTCAGAGGATGATGCAGCAGCGACACAAGCGCTGCCCGCCGCCGTGCACCGAGGGAGGGGGCGTGACGGGGGCGAAGTAAGCGTGGACCTTGATCTCGGGAAGGTGGGCCTGCGCAAACAAACGTGTTAATGCGGCGGGATAAAAAGACAATCCAAAGCATCACAAATGCATGGCACCATCTCCAGGCAGTTAAACATCTTCATGTGGATCTTTGCTGCCACCTATTGAAACCTTATTATTATTATTTTTTAACTTCTGAACTCCAAGTGACTTTCTGCAGACTTGCTAATGGCGGACACTTTTCCACATGCAATTAATATGCTTCTGTAGAAACTTAACTGTTAAATTACTAAAATCATGCTGATCGATTGACATGTTCGTGTACGTACCATAACTGAGCCAGTAAGTGATATAGTTGTGGTATAGGAGTCTGCACAAGTCACTTGGAGTTCAGAGGTAAAAAAAAAAAAAAAAAAAACTCAGAAAAAGAGAGCACCAGCTACGATCCCCCCCCATATTATTTCTGATTCAAAAAAAAAATGTTGTGAGAATGAGTTATTTTCCTCCTGCTTTTCTGAATATTTTTTACCCTGATTTATCGAAACATTTTTTTAATGACTGAAAAAAATATTTAGAAAAACAGAAAGAAAAAATACACAAAAAACAAAGCTCCCCCCAAAAATTTGTCAGAAAAACAGGATTTTTATTTTTTTTTTCCTAAGTGAATGCAATACGCTTCCGTATGTAAGAATTTCCATTTAATATTTTTGTAATTTTCCATGCAAAACATTTTTGTCAGTCTAATCATGCTGTGTTTTTAATCATTATTTTATACTTTTTCTAATATTTCAAAATTTTGCAAAGGAATCTCAAATGTAATTTCCATGAAATATTTCGATTTTTTTGTGCGCATCGTATAATGACGGCTATTACCCGTATGCGCTTGATGCCGGCCCGCGTGACCTGCTGGCAGTCGTAGAGCTCGATGCGCTCCAGGCGGTGGCAGCTCTTCAGGTGCTCCAGGGTGACGTCGGTGATGAGCGGGCAGTTGTCCAGCTCCACCACACTCAGACGATCTTGGCCGCACGCGCTCACACTCAGCGCCCGGATGCCGTCGTCCGTGATCAGCTCGCAGTGAGACAGCGACTGCGCAAAAGCAAAGGCCCGAGACGTGCACGTTTTAACCACGTGCTTATGAGAAAAGGAGGAGGCTGTAAATGCTTATAACGGGGGATAAAAAAAAAAAAAAAAGCATTTGCAAAAAAGTTAGAAAATAAGTCTTCATGTTGTCATTATGGGGTGTTGTGTGTAGAATGATCAAGATTGTGTGATGAGGCAAACAAAACAAGATGTGTAAAAAGTGAAGCTCTGTGAATCCTTGCCTGATGCACTGTATGTCTTATATAGATGAAATGGAACAAAAATCTATAGTGTGATGTTTACCAAAGCTTGCAGACGGGGGCAATGGATGGACAGCTGAACCAAAGTGTTGTCTGTCACCTAAGATCAAAAACAAAAACAAAAACATTGGTTCATTGAGGACTCCAATATGCCCCCCCCTTTCACACGGCCAGGAAAAGCTGCCATTTTTGACCCAGCAATTTGGGTGATTCATTGACATTATTATTATTACAGGGATGTGATTTGACCAAAGTGAAATTATCTGAAAATTTAGCCGGGGGTCTGGGGGCCGCTGGCACCCAGCTAGGTCCAGGGTCCGTGTTTTTAAGTACTTTCAATGCACTCACATGACAAAGAAATAGACAAAACAACAGCATAAATTTTCAATGTATATTGAACTATCCCATATAAAATGGCAGTTTTAGTCAACTCAAAATCAGTCACATTCAAAAACATTGGACTGCCTTTGCTTTTAAAAACTATCACTGAGAATATCATCATATCTAAACTAATGTGATTACTAAGTTAACACATAAATAATGTTGAAGAGTTCAAATTTCATGAACAAATAATTGTATCATGACCAAATGAAAAGTAACTCATATTAGAGCATACCACAAATGTCTTTGTTATAGCAGAAGATGTTATCTGTCGGAGTCATGTGCATACACAATGAACTACTATAAAAAGAAATAATAATAAAAAAAAATAAAAATCAGATTTTTTTTGGGGGGGGAGATAAAAAAAAAGCGGAATTCCGCGAATTAGCGGAAAAATCACATCCCTGTTATTATTATTATTATAACACTTGTATTTTCTTATCATAAAAGATCAATTGAATCATGTCCGCGTAACATCACAGCTCCGTTGTCTTACCAAAATACATTCTTCCAAATCCATTTTTTCCAGCTCGTGGCAGTTCTGTCGAGAAGAAGAAAGAATCCAAGTTATCCAATCGGTTGGAGAGGACGAGGGTGAACATCGGTGGGCCAACTCACCCTGGCCAGCACGGTGAAGCCAGCGTCTGTCACATGTGAACATCGCGCCGCTTCGAGGATCCTAACAAGCACACGAGCAAACATTCAATCCGCATGTGGGAAGCCGCAGCGGCTGCACAAAGGCGCACGTTGAATGTAGACTTTTAACGGCAGGCTCTGGCATTTTGCATAACATTAGCATTAAGCTAAGCAAACGTCATGGTTTGGTGACCCACACTATTAGCAATACTTATGACATCATTAAGAAAGTAAATTTCTATAGGATTTGCCAAATATGGACGCTAGCTCTATGATGCCATTGAAGATTAGCCCGTGCAGGATTGACCAATCAGAGACTGGTTGGACCACAACTTCTCTTCTAGTCCAAGGGACTTACAAACTAGGAAAACAGAGCCACATTTTTACTTCTGCTCCAGAGAGTCAGTCTAAAATAAGCATTTCCCCCCAACCGGTGTTAATTCGGTCAATGAAAACCAAACAAAAATAATTTCGTCAACGCACATTTTTCACCGGACTAAAACTAGACTAGACTAAATCCCTCGTTAATAAACAATAACTAAACACGTCATTTTCGTCAACTAATGAAGATGAAACAAAAATGTACTTCACTTCAAAACTGGACCAAAACCTACGGACATTTTAGTTCATGAACAAAAACGAGCCAAAAATGATATGATTTTGTCAAATCTTGTCTCCGCTAATCCGTCACTGTGACACAGTGACACGCCTCCTTTCGAATCTGCAGCTAGCGAGTGCAAAAATGCACAAACGCAGGAGGTGGATTCAAGGTGAAAGGTTAAAAAGTAGTAAATAAAATAGTTATTACGTAATATTAATCCAACGACTATAACGTTCCAACAATAATATTAACTTGAACTAATGCTGGCTAATTTACTAGCTCGTAGCATGGCGCCATAGTAGCCACTTGTTGCTATACTGTAATTGTGTGTCGACTTGTTTTTCATCAAAAAGATGAGGAAATGTTATGGGGGGTTTTTTCAGGTTTTGTTGACTAAAAGTAGACAAATAAAATGATGTATTCTTGGACTAAAATTATAAATTTATAGTCGACCAAAAAAGGACAAAGTAAAAACGGGATGAGGTTGACTAACATGGTAAAAGCTAACAAGCTAACAAGCTAACAAGCGTGATTGAAACTGGACTAAAACTGAGATTCAAATTTTAAAAGGGCGGCTAAAATAACCCACTCGCGCCAGTATGTGCTTCTTACTTGAGTCGCGGACAGTTGAGTCCCAGCGCGGTGAGCGAGGCGTCCGTGATGTTGCCGCAGCCCGACACGCAGAGGATCTGCAGCTTGTGGCACCCTCGGCACAAACTCACCAGGCCCTCGTCTGTGATTTGCTGCGCAGAAACCACACCGTTTGCCAACCATCACATCTCTTTTTTGCTTTTCTTTTTTTTTTTGCTTACCGTGCACGACTGCATGTTGATGGTGGTGAGCTCTTGGCAGTGCCTCTGCAAGTGTTTCAAGGCGCCGTCGTCCAGCTGCAGCGAAAACACAAATCGCGGCAGGTTTCTATGACCGAGCGACCGTCATTTGTCACGGTGCGGTGCGACCGTACCTGCGTGCAGCCTCGGAGGAACAGCGCTCGCAAGCCGGCGCAGCCTCGGGACAGCGCGTCGATGCCGTCGCGCATGATCTGGTCGCACCACGACAGGTTCAACGTCTCCAGCATGCGGCAGCCATCGCTGAAACACGCAAAGCATCATCAACCGGTACAAAAATAAACACCACATTTTGATGGATTCTTTATTGGACTGCTGACCGGTTACAATTTCTTTCTGTACTCCTTTTATATTGTGTATTGTTTTGAATTTGGGCTGCACCTGAGGGCCTTGAGGGAATGGTTGGTGACGGACACGCAGGAGGTGAGGTCCAGATGCTTGAGTTTGGAGCAGAACTTGCTGAGGCTGAGGCAGGTGCTGTCGGTGATCTTGGTGCAGCCGTTCAGGTTCAACACTTCGATGTTACGACAGTTCTGTGCAAACGTCCTAAAGCCGCAACACAACACAGGCATTACTGCCATGCGCCAACAGGGGGCGCATGATTGGAAAAGACAGTCAAAGTGGTGTGGATTTTTCATCCCCAAAAATGTTTTGCATTCCTGAGTATTTGGTTCTTTTTTTTGTATTTTCAACTCATGCAGTTTATTAATAGTTCTGTGTTTTAGAGCTAATACTTAGATTTTTTTTTGTGTAGTTATTTTATATTTTGCTGTGATATTTTTTCAAATATTAAACTGTGTGTATTTTTTGTCAAATATTTATGTCATTTGAATTTCATTGGGGTTTGACATGTAATACTTTTTGTATAAATAATTTTAGAATGATACTTTCTGTACTTGTACTTTTCTAAAAAAAAAAATTGTAAATAATTTTCAATATATTTAACATTTTTCAGATTTAATGTGTTGAGATTTTTTTTTGTCAACAATAAGTGTGGTGAGGTGTTCAACTTTTTTTCTTAAATACTTTTTTGTTTAATAATTTGTAATAAATATTTTGGGGTTTTTTTTGGGGGGGGGGTATTTAATTTGCTCAAGGCTTTTATCGTATGTGTAATATTTTTTGCTTTTTTCCCTAACATTTGTTTAAAAAACAAAACAAAACAAAACATTTTCATCAACAAAAAGCGGAATATCTCTTTTAGCTGTAAAGGCAGAGAAAAAAAATTCCCTAAATATTTTCGTGGTTTTGTCATATTTTGGTTTAGTAATTAATAAACTTTTGATTTTTTGTAAATTAAAAAAAAAAAAAGTTTAGAATTTGGCCACAATATTTTTGTATTACTATATTTCCAATATTTTAAAAACGTATATCACATTGGACTATTTTTCATGTAAGATTTTTGTATTTGTAATATTAGAAAAATCTTATTTTAGAATCGAAGCGGCATGGGTGTGCCGAACCGGAGGGGGGAAGGGGGGGGGGGGTCTCACTTCATGGACGCGTCGCCCACGCTCAGGCACCCTCGCAAGCTGAGCTGCCTCAGGAAGCCTCCGCACCGCTTGGAGATGTTCTCCACCACGCGGCCCTTCAAGAAGGTCGGAGGAAAGAGGATCAGCTGTGACATCGGCGTCGCTGCCAAAGCTTGCTGACCCGGCATTAAACCCCGGGACGGGATAAACACACCCGACATACACACAAATTACAATGTGACTTTTCTTTCTCACCTCGATGTCCGTTTGGAAGTTGAACAGGTCGATCTTCTGCCAGTTGCTGCCATCCAGAGCCAGAACGTTCCAGGCCTTGCAGGCACAGATCAGGACAGTGGGTAGTAAAAAGTTGGCCAGCAGATGGCAATTAACTCATTCACTCAGCCATTTTCACTGAAGCAATCCCCTTCGCTCCCGCCTGTTTTGCTGGATTTTGACCGATTTTGCAAGGCCCACAGAATATTGTGTTTTATTGCTATAAAAACATGGAACCTACCAAAAGAAAGATTAGAATCTCTTCTTTCGTCAGGAAAAAAAAACCATATTTCTATCTGTTCCCGTTTTGCAGCAATTAGCTAAGTTTCATCATTATTGACAAATCTATTTAGAACTGTGAATAAATGAGCTTTTTTTCCAACATGGCCCAGGTTGATCTCTTTTGCTCTGCTGCCACCTGCTGGCCGTTTTTGTAATAACTACCATTTCTTCAACCGTTCTTTGCAGTTGAGGCTGCATCAAAGCCTTCTGTAAGCTATAGCATAAAAAAAACATAAAAACATATAAATACGTCTTTGGGACACTTAAAACATTTACAATAGAACGTATTTATACGTTTTTTGGGAGCAAATGATTTAAGTGGAACTTTGCAGCAACGCTTACCTTGGAGACTTGGGCACATCGACAGAGGGTGACCACGTCCAGATAGGAGAATATTCTACAAAGGGAAAATGAAGAATCAAAAATTGTAACTATTCATCAAAGTATAGATTGTGACAATTTTGTGCTAACAGTTTTCCGGAAATGGAACGAGTGAATGAGATGAACTACCCCAGATATTATGAGCAAGCCCACTAAAAAAGTAATAAAAGTGATTTGTGTCCCCTTGTTTGTGTTAGCGCCCCCAAAATTCACCGTCAGTGGCACATCAACAAGTTAAAAAAACTAAATAACAATATGAACCCATGTCATCATCCTTTGCAAAATACCTGCGGTGCTATTACAACAATATATGCGTCATTTTTTTTTCCTTCCATTTTTTTCCGCTTTAATGTGGATGCAAAGAAGAACAATCGGGTGCAATGGAGGCCCTCGCACACAAACTCATCTACCTGTACGGTATACAGTACACCCACATTGGGCTACAATAGGCTAGGCTAGTGGGTCAGCTCAATCCATGAATCTTCCAATGAGTAATCTCTGGCAGCGCCCAGGGAGGAAAGGCCACCAGGACACACGGACACACACACACACACACACACACACACACACACATAATCCAACAATAACACAAGCATAAACAGCGTGTGGATGGGAATGCAGAATGGTGTTGGTTGGTGGGGATTAAACCTGTCTGGCTTTAGGACCCTGAGGCCTGTCTGAGCAGGGCAAGTCAGGACATGTTTAAGTACAGCAGCCTTGGAGCAAATGAATGCAAAGCATCATTTTACTCACCCATCAAACCTCCAACAATGACACGTTCACGGCAAGGAGGACGAATTTCTCGTTTGTAAAAGCGGATTTTTGCCTCGCAACCAAAAGATTTGAATTGCAACCCCTCAAATGATGCGTCCTATTTTTTTTTCATTCCCAGCAGGCAGCATACATTTTAGGAATGTAGCATCTCATTTGTTGACAAACGCGTCCTTCGAGCGTGGCTGTACACGAGTGTGAGCTGGCCCACGTCGTTAAGGGGGGGGGGGGGGGCTTTGGGGGGGTGTTGCCATGGCAACTGCAGCCCAACTTGAATTTGGGTGGATGCTGAGTCAGTTGCAAAATAACCGCATGGGAGACGTAACGGAAGGTGAGGCGTTTGCAAGCCTTTCACACGGAGCCCGGCAAAGCCACGACAACATCTATTAACATCAATGAAGGGAAATTGGCGTTCTTGTCTGAAAAAAAAACTATCTCAAATGACCATTTGACCTTTCTTCTTCTGTACGGATGCAATACCAAAATAAATACGCCTAAAATGAACTCTGAAAGCTCATGCATGATATCAGAGATTTTTGCTATAATTAATTGTAGATAGTTTTATAAACATAACATGTAGCTTCACTAAGTTTTTTATTAAAGCATTTTCGCTTTGTATTTATGTATTATTTTATTTATAATGTTATGGGGTACTAATTTTCCTCATTAAAATACGGCTTACAGCAGTTACTATTGTTTTTTTTTTGTTTTTTTTATTTATTTATTTTTATGCATAATATTATGTAGTGCTTATTTTTCCTCATTAAAATACAGCTTTCAACAGTTTTTATTGTTTTTTTGTTTAAATTGTTTTTTATCTATTTATTTCTTATTTATTTTTATGCATTATATTGTTAGTTTTAGTTTTTTATTAAAGCATTTTCGCTTCGTATTTATGTATTATTTTATTTATAATATAAAGTGTTATTTTTTACTAATTAAAATACACTTTACAGCCATTTTTATTGTTATATTTACTATTATTATTATTTATTTATTTTCACTGGACCGTGTGAAAGTTGCTCGTGCTTATTGCGCAATCGTGGCCAACTTGACGACACCACGACCGTGTTTGCAAACAATGACAGGAAACCCTTTGAGGAGGTCACCCGAGGACAACCTTCGCGTCGGCCATCTTATGACCACCTTGACGGTACGTTCCCGGCCTCTGGCGCGTTCGCTCGACTTGCCGCGCGAGCGATCGCAAGGCGGTGCGTCGCTTGCTCAAGTTTCGACAAGAGGCGAGACGGGCCGACGCTAGCCTTGCGTAACAAGGTGCCATTGTTGGCCCAGTGCGCCGGTGTTGGTGGGTGCACTGGTGGGACGCACAGCAGGAGCAGCAGCAGCACTGCGGACTTCCCCACCAGCGGAGACGAGCTATTTATAGCACGCACACACACATTGTGTTTGCATACAGCGGGCCTGGAGCTTTGGCACACAAAACCTGACACAAGCAGGGCGAAATGTTGACGTACGTAAAGTGGAATACGCAAGTATGAAAAATGTGTAAGGAACGAAAATAACAACATAAAATGTCAAATAATAGTAAGGAGTAGGGTTGCAAATAACGATTATTTTAATAGTCGATTCATCTGTCAAAGAGAATATCACAATCCCGCTTCCGTCACACTTTTGACATGTGTGACATCACTTCCTGTCTCTTCCCTTCCGATCTAAGGCCTGCCCCTCACTTCCGGCCCCGCCCCTTTAAACAAATATGGGCATGTTTCCTGTGGCGCCATACTTACGGCCCACCCCTTATTTTGCTGATTAATCTGCCTTTTTTTTCACATTGACTATTTTTTCCATGATTTGTTTACAGGTTTGGTGGGTAACGTCACAAAATTGGCTACAATATTGATCATTGCTTGCTTTCCAAAGATAAAAAAACATGTTTTTAAATATTTTTATTTCAACACAATCAGTCTGTTTTTATAGAGGACTAAAGAAATGTTAGAATATTTATTGTCAAGAGGCTGAAATTCAATTTGGATAATTGTGGGTCTCTAAACATAATTAGCGATCAATTAGATTGACAATTATTTGTTGATTAATCGATTAATCGTTTCACCTCTAGTAAGATGGATACAGTCAACAATAAAAGCTTCGTATTTGGCAAACATTTTGGGGAGTTGGGATGAAAAACCTTTAAAAATCTTCCCTGTCTGCGGTGAGCGGACACTTGTTGCTAGGCAGATGTGGTGCATTGTGTGCAGATGTGTTGTTTGTGAAGTGTTTTAGCAATAATCTTACCTAAGCAGGAGCTCTTTAGGGAGCTTTTTGTTGATGGGGGCTTCATCGCTGTTGGAGAACACCTGCAAACACAAACACAAGACACACAGTCATCATCATCATCATCATCATCATCATCATCTGCCTGTGAAATAGTCATCATGTGATTGTTTTTCACAGTATCACTGGCACGCTGATCTCCAGAAAATTCACATTTTTCCACATTTTTTCCATGCCGATGGCTTTTATTGAGAATAGCAACTCGGGAAAAATCGCAGAAAAACAGACGACACGGCAAATTTCTACTTGTATGAAAGTGTATTTCATTTTTTTACCACGTAAAAGGGGCTACAAAACTAAATGTTTCCACAGTGATCCCACCAAATGACCACATGAAAGCCGTAACAGAAGTCTTGGCTGGGACATCGTCAACCCACCAACGTTCGGGTTAGGCCTCTACGACGTGCGGGAATGTTGGAAAGGCGCGACAGGGGTGTGAAGTTAAACAGCCCTGCAAACTTCTTCCGCCCTTAAAAGTCTCCATTTAATTGAGCAAGCTTCCTTCCGGGAGGAGCGCTCAGGTGACATGAAGCGTTGCTGCCTTCCGCTTTCCCGCGCCAGCCGGGCGACATTCCCAAGCAGGGAGTTCCTGTTCCACGGCGCTGGCTTGTAAATGGAATAATACAGTGGCACAAAGTCAACCAGGTAATTGATCGCCTTCGGAGATAGTTTCAGAGGCGGTAACATCGGAAAGGAGGGACGACCGGCATTCAGTTCTTTTGCACAGCTGATGTCGATTCCGATAACTGGCAGAATAAAATTCCGAGAACTGAATAATCGGCCGATTAACTACAAAATATATCTTCCATGTCACTGATGGCAAGATCCTGCCTTCATTATATTCTGTATAAAATGCAAAAGCAGACCCCCCCCCCCCCCCCCCCCGCCCCACACACACAAATGCTTCTTTGTGCTAACAAGCTAACAAGCCAAGCAGATGACGGGAGAAAGTCAAGTAGCATCAAGCCTGCGAGAATGTCAGCAATGCACAAGTGATGTCACTGATAAACGGTGTCAACAGAGGAGAAGCATGACACTGGCTTCCCTTATAAATAGATGCATCGCTAGCTGGATTAGCATCAGGGCTAAAAGGCAGCAGCAAGTCAGTCACAGACGATGAGAAAAGTGTGTCGACAAATCATAGAAGAAGAAATTTTGTGGAGAAAGGAGACAAATTATGCTTATGTTACAAGATAGCAGTTACCCGACGTGTGCAAATTTGCGGGCTGGGATGTCAAAGATTTTGGTGTGTATGCCATAACAGCAAATATTGTATTGATGTGTATAAAGGAGGCAGTTTTTGCTTTTGTGGACAAGTTACTCAGCCCAGCCTAATTTTAATGCTGCAGTGAGCCAACTTGTACTAGCTCGAGTGACAGGTGGTCATAGACTTTGTTAAATGTTGTTAAAAAAATGATGTCATGAAAGACAAAATTCAGTGTGTGTGTGCAAATAAGAGAAACTGCTTTGTTGACAACTATGCAGCCCGCTCACATTTCAATGCTGCAGTTAGCGGAGTTGGTAGTAAAATGTCTAACACATTACTAAAAAAGCCCTTCAGGTGTGCAAACCACACAAATGGTGGGTGGCTGTGTTGACAAACTGAATATGCAGCCCACCGCCGACCTGCAACCTCCCCCCCGCCCTCCCCGCTGGAAGCCGGTCATCTGAGGCGACAGTGGCCGCCAGGCTGCATGGGGCCCTCCTGCGCGGCTGTCCCCAGCTCCGCGTCGCCGCTGTTTACGTCCCATTAACCGGGACCGACACGCACGACCCCCGTCAACTCTCCCCCCCGACTCCCACAGTTCAACCGCGGTCGTCCTACCTCGAAGCGGCCCTTGGTGATCCCGTTCATGTCTGCGGCTTGCCTGCTCGCGAGCCGCGTCGACGCCAGCCGAGCCGCCCGGCGCTGCTGTCTCTGTCGCCGTTTTATTTTCGCGTCGCGTCGGTGTCGCTACCGGTGGACTGTGGTGGTGGTGGTGGTGGTGGTGGTCTGGGAAGCCGAGTCGGAACTAGCTGGCTCCTCACGCCCTCCTCCGCTTCTTCTTCGTCGCCGTGGTGTGGTGCCAGCCGGGCGAGAGGATGCCTGGTGCCGAGGGCGGCGGTGGTCCGGGGCGATCGCTAGCGTCGCAGCAGGCCGGCGGCTCCCCAGCAGCTGGCCGTCTCATCGCAGGACGAACAAAATAACAATAATAACATGGACGCTCCGTCAAAAAGTGACTTCACTTCCGCCTCTTCCCCTTCCGCGGCGCGAGGCGGCTTACCCTTTAAAACATCAAGAAAAACTTCTCGACTTTAACACGCCAAAAATAAAAACGGAAAATGGACGTCAAGTGTTAAGGAGCTACGGGAGATTTGATTTATTTGTCGGCGACTGACACAAAATGTACGCGGAGGGTTATTTTACTGCGTTTAATCGCTCTCGAGGAAGAGGGAGGACTCCCGTGACGTCATCGCTGAGGGACGAGCCGCGTGGCGGATTTGTTTTGATTGCTGCATTTCGTCTTTTCCTGACGATTTTGCACTTTTGCACGTTAATATCGTAATGCTAAATACAATTAGGGTATAATATGTTTAAAACAATTTTCTATCGATCTCTGTGATGGAACTTAATATGTTTTGGTTATATTGCGGTTTGTTTTACGACAAGGATCATTATATGTATACACACGATTGTATTCTCATTTGTACAAATTTGGCAAAATGTTTTTTTGTTTTTACGTATATAAGGCTTCTTTTATGACTTCGTATTGAAATTGGAGTTATTTCACCTGTTGGTTATATTACTTGTTGAGCTTGTTAATTATTTACTCTAATTTAAGTATGTGATGATTTTTTTTCGTTTTTATTTATTTATTTCATTAAACATTGATATTTTAAAAAAAATGTTTTTGTCAAGTTATTTGTTACATATACATATAATGTATGTTGTAAAAATGTAGATTTATGCTGATGAAAAGCATGTACAGTGAATATAAAAGTCTACACACCCTTCTTCAAACTTAACGCAAAGCCTTCTGTCACTGATATATCACGTCAGGAAAAGCCTTCTTGAACACCTGAACTACATTTGTGGTTCATCAGTGGTACCTTAATTTTGCCAGGGTGTGTGCTGATTCTTATTTACCATTAGTTTGAATGTCTTTTTGTTCATTGAGAGCACATCCAATTTTTAGCTCCCTTCTCAATTTTTTTTTATAGTTTTACAAAATGTAAGTGTCATTAATGTAAAAAGTTTCAAAATGATTTATCTTGGCCTCATATTTTACATCACAAACACCTGGCATTTTTGACAAGGGTGTGTAGACTTTTTATATCCACTATATGTATCTCATCATTAGTAAATGTGATTTATTGTGTTAAAAAAACGTTAACACAATAAAAAACATTTTATTCTGTTTTACACAAAAGATGACATGACAAAAAACAAAAAAAAACAATGACAGTGTCAATTTTGGTCCAGTAGCATTTTCCACATGCAGCCAGAAGGTGGCAGCATTTGCATGGCATAATTGGAAGCCCAATTTAAGACTCACCGATTCCAGTCCAAAGCTTCACAAGAGTGCAACAGAATCTATATTTTTTTGTACGTAACCACAAGTACGCCTTACACTTTGGTGCCAAACTTTCCATCCAACCATTTGCTGAGGTCTTCGCGGCGCCTTCCGGTGTCACTTTTAGCTGTGACCTCCCAATCTACAGAATGTCTCGTCTCCCAACAGGTATTTGTCCTTGA
Source organism: Vanacampus margaritifer (assembly GCF_051991255.1). Classification (NCBI taxonomy): domain Eukaryota; kingdom Metazoa; phylum Chordata; class Actinopteri; order Syngnathiformes; family Syngnathidae; genus Vanacampus; species Vanacampus margaritifer. Next base: position 18,987,155 of record NC_135448.1, on the reverse strand, counting down.
CCATCACAAGGTGATGTTGCCACGGCGACCAAATCATCCTTCCTGCCTCTGACCTCTTCTGACTTCCTGTCGGTGTCTCAGAGGGCCACAAATTGTGCGACTGGGTGTGCGCTTCCTGCCAGATGACACACCTGTGCCATGTTTGCGTGCACGTCGCAAAGTGACACAACACAATTCTCACCCGCCTCAACCAAGACGGCAGCGGGTGTGAATCAGCGTCTTGTCATTCCGTTTTCCCACTTCTTTTTTTTTTTTTTTACGACTTTCAAATGGTCCCATGGGCGTGTGTCACTGATGTGCATGAGGTGCGTTTCCTTCAAAAAAACACAATCTACAGCAGGTGAAAGGAAGTGAATAGGAGGTCATGTATTTGGTGACAGAAATAGGAAACCAAGTCAGTGAGTCACTGCTGTCGGATGGACTAATTTTATTTCATTTTTATTGTTGAGGTGAATATTTGGCGATAGACGTGGGACACAAAATGATTGCGTCACTGTTGCCGCATGGAGCAATTAATTTCATTTTCAAGGAAAATATTTGCTGAAAGAAGTGGGGGAACAAACTGCTATCACATGGGCCAATTTTATTCGGTTGTGGTGATAATTTGGTGACAGAAACTGGAAACCAATCAGCGAGTCACTGCTGGCATGTGGACAAATTTTATTGTTGAGGAGAAGATTTGGCAACAGAAGTGGGGAACCAAATCAGTGATTCACTGCGGTGACATAGACTTCTTCTATTGTTGCAGAATATTTGGTGAGAGAAGTAGGAAACCAAACGAGTCGCTGCTGGCTTGTGGACAAATTTTATGGTTGCAGAATATTTGGTGACAGAAGTAGGATCCCAAATAAACGCATCACTGCTGGCGCATATTTTATTGTTAAGAAGATGTGGCGACAGAAATGGGGAACCAAATCAGTGAGTCACTGCTGGTACGTGGGCAAATTTTATTTTTTGGTTGTTGTGAATATTTGGTGGCAGAAACTGGAAAACAAATCAGCGAGTCTCTGCTGTCACGTAGAATATTTGGTGACAGAAGTAGGAACCCAAATAAATGAGTCAATGATGACGTGTGAACAAATTTGACTGAATTTTACTGTTGTAAATATATTTGGTAAAAGAAGTAGGATCCCAAATAAATGAGTCACTGCTGGACAAATGTTATTGTCACTGAGAAAAATTGGCGACAGAAGTGGGCCGCCAAATCAGCAAATTATTGCTGTTGTTTGCATCTCTGAATTCTCCTGATCAAACGCAAAGAACATGAAGTAAACGCAACGTCTTTGAAGAATTGTTGGCGTCAGAAAAGGGAAACCAAACCATTGAGTGTGGGAATGAAGCACGCTAGTAGTAGTGTTTATTCTACAGCGTTCTACTGCCATAAACACATAAAATGGTGGCGCAGCGGCACGGCGTGTGCTCGGAACGTTATCTCCTGCCGCAGCTTGGTGGAACAATGGCCGAAGCCTTCAAAAGCTCCATCAACACGCCACATTCGTGGGTATTTATCGCACACGCGCGGATGACGAGGAAGAGGAAGGGGTCCGAGTGGGCAAAGTGGACATTTCGTCTTAATTAAGATTGAAGATGGTTATTATGAAAGGGTCGGCTTCATTGGTCCGTGTCAGGAACTTCAAAATGGACTCACGCTACCACTCGGTCGGAATGTGAGACCCCAGTCAGGAACAGAAAAAGTATCAATAAATAAAGTTGCATAAGTGTGCACACCCTTCTATAAATGTGATTTTCCATGAATTGAAGCCAAACATAAAAGGCAGATTCAAAACGAGTGCAGCTTTTCACGTGTGCAATAATCAGGCAGGGAATACTTGAATCCTCATCGGACTCGCGGCAAAGTGTGACTTTTCACAGCCGCTCTCCATCCGCTTACCAACTGGACCCTTGGCCTCCTCCTCCTCCTCCTCCTCCTTCTCCTCGTCGTCATCATCATCATCATCATGGTCCTCCTCATCCTCATCACACCTCCTCCTCGCTCAGTCTCACCTCTGCAGCCTCTGGAGGAAGTTGTCGTGATTTACAGGAAGATTTTCGCAAAGATTCGAGCGAGGAGGAGAAGGATGCTGGGCTTCTTTGGATGCTTTGCTTGTCTTTTGCTGGCTTCTGTTGTCAATGCAGATGGTAAGAAAGGCAACTTTCATCAAAGCAGTCAAAGTTCCTTTTCAAATGAAATATTTCATGCATGGTTTAAAGTTGAAAAATTAACTTTTAACTTCTTATATTGAGTGATGTATAGTGGAATTGCATTTTCTCTTTATATACAAACTAATGACGTAAATGAGGTGGTAACCAGTTTGATGTGATGTAGTAAATGCAGTTATTAATCCAGACAAAGAAAATATTCTATAGATATGTGCATTTTTTTTAAACAAGATTTCTTTTAACCAATACAAATTTGAGTACTTGGATGTGTGCTCTATAAATACAAATTCTTACATTATATCTATTTTTTTTATGATTATATATTAAATAAATAAAGGTTGAAGTCACTTGAAAAAAATCTGTAAACAAAAAGTTTTGAGCTATTAATAGCTTTATTGTACCGTAAAAAAGCGGTCTATAAACCAATTGTAAATATTTTACTTAATTAAATACAGTCATATATATTTATATACTTGATATAGTAATCAATGAAAAGTTCTAAAAGTCTTACACAGTAAATAAAATATTTTTGAAATATTTGAATGCCTCAAAAAATGTATGTAAATGAAAATACAAATTTTGGGGGCCAATGAAAAGCTGATCAAGTCCATATTTTTTGTTGCAGGTCGAGTGTTTGTGGTGGAGCTCGGCAACTCGTCGTCCGGTTCTTCGTTCCGCGAAGCCGAGTGGGCTTGCGCCTCCCGGCAGGCCCGCCTGGCGTCGGCCTCGGAGCTACGGCACGCCGCCATGGAGTGCTTCTTCTCCTTGTGCACCCGCGGTTGGCTTGACGGAGGCTCTCTCGGGTAAGAAACGAGCTGCTGTGTCTACCTTTTGCTCTTTGGACGGGAGTGTGACCGAGAGAGGAGAAAAAGACTCCTCTGTTCCTTCCCGGAGAAGCAAGAAGAGGATGAGGAGGAGGAGGGAATTCTGAGCCGGGGTGTCATGTTCAACATCTGTTGCCGTGGCAACGGGACACACAAGGAACAAGCACACTAATGGGCGGAGACATCATCAACAGGGATGTCATGTTATTCAACCAGTTAGTTAGCTAGTTAGCTGTTAGCTCAATCATTGCCATTAGTTTGTCAGATTAGCGAGCTTGTTTGTTTTGTGCTCAATCATTTGTAAGCACATTATTAAAGTTAGTTCAGTTGTCGTTAGTTTCAACCGGTTAGATGTTTGACGAGCTAGCAAATTGACTAGTTAGCTCATTTGCTAGTTAGTTAGTGAGTTAGTTAATTTATTGCCATTAGTTTGTCAGATTAGCTACTGAGCTTGTTTGTTTTGTGTTCCATTGTTCATAAGCACATTATTCAAGTTAGTTCAGTTGTCATTAGAGGTTTGACGAGTTAGCTCATTTGCTAGTTGGTTTGTTAGTTCAATCATTGCCATTAGCTTGTCCGATTGCCATTAGCTTGTCATTTTTTGCAACATAGTTCGCCAGATCGTTTCTTAGTTATTTCTTTAATTAGTTCAGTTATTGGCCTTGTCAGTTTGTTACAAATAGTTGGCTTGTTGATTTGTACCGTAGCTGGTTAGTCTATTTGTTCATTATTTCATTCATATTTGTTTGTTAGTCAGTTCCTTTATTAATTTGTTGTTCAGTTTGCTCCCGTTTGTTTTTCCGTTTTTTAGTCAGTTCAATCTGTTTTTATTTGTTAGTGCGTTTGTTGGTTAGTTCATAATCAGTACATTCCTTTGTTCATGTGTTCTTTCTGGTAGTTTGTTATCACGTTAGCTTGTTAGCTCATGAGTCTGTTAGCATGACGCAAAAGCGACTTCTCTGATTGAGTCTGGATATGCCAAGAATGAAGCACGTTAAATGTTGTACTTGGTCCTGATCTAAATGGAAATAGCTTGTTAGCATCCTGGTCTCCCATCGGCCAATGACTACAGCGAGGAGCGTTTTCTTCTGTGATGTCACGGCCAACTCAGTGCGTGAAGGCCGGCGCTAAAAGGGTGCTAAAGGCCTCAGACCAGACAGACGGATGACACCGGGAGGTGTGAAACATGGTGGGGATGTGTTAAACCAGCACTGCCGGGAAAAGTGCTCCGTCAGATGCCATTTTGGGCAACGCTTACAACATGAACGCGCCGCCATGGCGGTGTAACGGTTTCCATTTCTGGGGCTTCGGAAGGTTTGGTTGTTTGGAACACACGCACGCACTAATATTGGAAATATCCCTATCATCTGTCATTCTTCTCAAATGGCCTCTGCCAAGTGCAGAACAACATGTACGCCACCTTGTCGATTGGATAGTCAGTCAGTAAATTCGTCAGTTAGCTTAGTTAGCTTGTCCATCAGTTAAGCTAAGCCATTAGCCTGCCACTGTTATCTGTTAGCAGTTTGTGTGTTCATTTGCAATTTAGCGTGTTAGTTCATTCTTACTTAGTTGATGAGTTATGTCTGTCGCTCAGCCAGTGAAATTATAGTTCTGAAAGGGATTACTTCCATTGTTGTGGTTTTGACTGTTAAATTTCGGTGTGAACGGCACATTTTATCCATCCGCCGGTTGTGTATGACATCATCTTCCAGGAAGCAGGAAGTCGGCTACTTCTGTATGTTGACATTAGCATACGTAACACGAGCTCACATCTGTCTCTTACCTGGCAGACTTGGCTGTTGGCATGCCAACCAACCGCAACACACACCAAATACACACGTTACACAGCAAGCCAGTCGAGAAAGGACTTCCTGATGGCCGCTTTTGCCCCTGCGCTGGCTGCCTGCATTTTGTCCTTATAAGCGCATGTTGACGTCGACGCACTCTTGCAGCGAATGACTCACAAAACTTTTCGCCGTCCCGCATTCCCAACAATTAGCGACGCCTTGGATTGGAGAGGCGGGGAAGTGTTTTTCTATCGGGAGAGCGATTCCGTGATTGATTCTATAAGACTTGCGCGCATGGGAACGTTAACTCGCGGCGCGATAAAGCCATGCCACATCGCACAGGCGGCATTCTGATATGCTGACATAATATTTGCAGAAGGAACTCCACCAGAATAAACGGCGGGCCAATGTTGACATTGGTCCTACATGCACTAGATCAGAAGTTTCTTTCCTAAATGCATTTCATATTGAATACAGAGTGGTAGCAATCGTGTCTCATAATAGTTATGTAACGTTTTTAGTAGCAGTGTCAAAACCAGTGCATTCATTTTGAGTGAATTTAAAGTTCCTTTAACGCGCGATTAATGACCGCCCCTTACGTAAAACCTGTACCGCAACGCGGCAAACATTGCACATCAAAATTTAGTAGCAATAGATTTAATAATAATGCACATATTTGTGGAGACGGGTCAAGTTGGATTGTACAATTTTAAAAAAGTGCAGAATTTTACAACTTACTTCATGTTAAAGATTAGATAGCTCTTAATATGAAAAGAAAAATGCACTGAGCTGTCACCAATGTCTCACAAATGCAATTATGCCATCTAGTGGCAGAAAAATGACCTCGACACAAATCAATATCACACTCGTTTTTTACAGTACAGTATGTTTTTAATCTTCTTTATAATTTTATCGCAATTTTATGCATTATGAAATTACTGCATCGATGACTAAAAGATGCAGCCACATTTCTATTTAACATTTTTTCCATTTTTATGTTAACAAGGGTATGAAAATATTTTATTGTACATTTAAAACAGATATAAAATTTGCGATTAATCGTGAGTTAACTATTGAAGTCATGCGATTAATTGTGATTAAAAATTTTAATCGCCTGACACCCCTAATTTTTTGTTGTTATATTAGTGGCTAACGGGAGTGAGACGTGTTTGCTAGCTAGTTTGTTCAGGACTTCCTGCTTCACTTTTATTTAGTTTGCATTCTTAGTTACCTCATTTGTTTGCGTGTTCATTGGGATGACCGACGTTAAGCCAGTCGCTAATATTTAGCCACAGGTTTGAATAATCCAGCAGGTATCTCATTCCAGGACCACCGTGTGTAACTACGTGGGCGGCTCGCTAAAAGCTGTGGACGTGAAGACAGAAAACGCCACGGGCGACACCGCGACCTTGAATGGATTCTGTATCAAAGACAAAGGTCAGTAAAGCGATCGGCCAATCGGAGTGACTACAAAACCGTATGATGGCGTCATTTTTGTTGGCAACAGGCGTGCCCTGCGGCGACCCGCCTTCCTTCCCCAACGCCCGCCTCCAGGGTCACAGCGGCTTTGAACTGGGCGACGAGCTCCTCTACACATGCGTGCCAGGCTACGTCATGCCCAACGGCCACGGCGCCTTCAGCTTGCTGTGCGACAGCTGTGGCGAGTGGTACGGGCTGGTGCAGATTTGTGTCAAAGGTACAAAACGAAAATGAGAAAGGGCCGCCTTGAGCTCTTTTGCATGACCCGGACCGAATGTCACCTTTGTAGCTCGGTCAGCACCTGGGGTCCGGGACCCTCCGTTCGATTCCTGCCCTTTGCGAGAACAATGTGTCTCTTGTGAGTCCAAATGAAAATGGCTGCTGTGACACCCGGGTGTGACATGCCGTGGCGTGGCCCGATTCGCGGCCAAGGTAGGAGGAAGAAAATACAAAGTGGCCTGAAAGCTGGGAGGACGTGCACGTGTACCTCACGTCGGGTTGAGTTACAAATGGGGCATCAGAGAAACTGAAGGATTCGAGATCCACGTGCAGGCCGTACACGTGGTCGTTCCTTAGTTCGTTGGTACCTAAATTTGTTCATCCATTAGTTAGTTTCACTCTAAAAAGTTGGGTCAAAAATAACCCAACTATGGGTCAAAAATAACCCAACTATGGGTCAAAAATTAACCAACCCTCTACTCTACTTTGAGTCAAGAAATGGGTCTTTTAGTGTAAAACAACTCATGAATATTGGTCAGATCCTTTACTTGGGTCAAAAAATTGGGTCATTTCGTATAAAACAAGACAGAAAGTTGGGTCAAATTGACCCATAAACTAAGTGGATCGGTCCATTTTTCCAATTGGGTTACTTTTGACCGTGTTTTCAAAGTGAAAAGGACCAAATGAACAAACACTCTAAAAAACAGTTGGGTCAAAAGTAACCCATAAAGGACCGATCCACTTTATGGGTCAATTTGACCCAACTTTCTGGATTATTTTATACAAAATGGCCCAATTTTTTTGACCCAAGTAAAGGATCTGACCAATATTTATGAGTAGTTTTATGCTGAAAGACCCATTTCTTGACTCAAAGTTGGGTCAAATCGACCCAAGAAGAGGATCAATCCATTTTTGACCCAGTTGGGTTATTTTTGACCCAACTGTTTTTTTGTGTCGTTACTTAAACCTTTGTGTCTGTGTGACTGACATCTTTGAAACTGATCGTCTTTGTGTCCTTGCAGACTCGGCCGAGACTCACGTGGATTACGAGGACCAGTTCACGTATGCCGATACGGACCGCCAGAACGAGGACGACGGGACTGTGGAGGCCGACGGACCAGCGACCCACTCAGAAGAACCCAGGGACCAGGAGTTGCAAGAGGTCAGCTTTCAAAGAGAGGAAGAGCTTCCAAACCTCAACGGTCAGCAGGAGGTGGGAGTCGACGGTGGGGACGCTAAAGAAACGAGGGCACGTGACGAGGCTGTGGGGGACTCCGCTGGGCATCTGGGTCGGGGGCAGGAGGAACAGGTGTTGACGACGGCATCCACAGACCCGCCCGTCTCCCTCTTGTCCCAGAAACACCTCTTCTGGTTCCCCTCGGAGGCCTTCCAGCAACAGCAGGAACAGCACCCGGTTTCCGCGGACCCCCTCACCCTGAGACCCACTCAGCGATCCTCTGACAGTCGATCCGAGGAGAACCTCAATGACCGCCGGCAAGAGAGTCCGGATCACAGTGATGGCGGTCAAGTGGAACAAATTCCAGTTCAGCAGGAAGAGCAGGACAAAGAAGACGGCTACGAAGACCACCGCGACCTTCACTATGACATGGGCGAGCATGAGGAGGTTCGCCACGGCAGGCGGAATGAGAGTTCTGAGGAACGCGGCGTCCACGAGGACGGCAGCCATCTCCAAGAGCATCCGGATGGTTCCGACGAGCATCCGGACCGTGACAATCACGATGACCTCGTTCGTGAAGAACATTATGACCACGATGATCACGAAGAACACTATGGCCATGAAGACCATGACCATGAAGACCACGCCCACCACTACGACCACGACGATCGCAATGATCATTACGACCACGATAATCACGAAGACCACGACAGCGAAGAGCATAACCGCGATATCGACGACGCAAGGCAGGATGGCAACGATAGCCACGCTGAACACGACAGCCTGGAAGACGATGACCATCAGCACGTCGTCTTTCCTGACACAAGCCAAACCAGCCAGAACGCCACCCGGGACCACACGGGAGCAGAGACCACCACAGACGAGACCTGGCTGGACGGACACCCGGTGGCCGCCCACCCGAATGAGGTCGAAGAACTCGCCCCCGACACCAGCATCCTAGAAACAGCCGAATCTGACCCAAAGGAAACCGCCGCCCCAGACAACCCCGCCTCCTCCTCTTCCTCGGATACCCTGGAGTACGACACCCAGCAGGTGGTCCCCACCCACTCGTGGCTCCTGGACCTCACTCAACACCCCTTCGTGGATCCGGCACGGGATAGCGACGGCCTCGACGGGGAACGCACCCTGCACAACTTGCCCGGTGAGACTGGCGAGAGGGGCGAGGTGGAGGGCGAGAAAGGTGAGGCCATATGCGTCGGGGAGAAGTGCCCGCCGCCCGGCCCCTCGCGCCGGGGCCCCATCGTGGCGGCCATCATTGCGGCGGTATGCGTGGTGATAGCGGCCATCATATTGACGGTGTGGTGCTACCGGCGGCGGCAGCAGAAGAGCTCGGCGTACAACATGAACGGGAAGGGACAAAGCAGCCAGCACATGGAGATGCAGCAGAAAGTTTAGGGGGGGGGGCAGAGACTTTTGGGGGCTAGAATTCGCTACACAATTTGTGCTAAATTTGGGGGGGACGGTGTTAAGAGACAAGTCGGCCCACCGCAGAAATGTGACACGCAGTGGACCCTCGAAAGTCGAACACAAGCCGATTCCGTTTTGATGATTTGTTTAGATTTTGGCTACATTTTCACACTGGCTTTCACAAAATGGAATGGCGGTTTTCTTTTGTTGTTCAATTGATTGCCATGTGCCGAAAATGGCTAACCTTGCAAAACGACGGTCGAAAGCTGCATAGTTGATTGTTTGACGATTAGCCTGCGTGGGCAATATTGTTACCAGAGGTGGCAAATCCAGGTCCATAAAGTAAAAACCCTGCCATAGTTTGGCTTTAGCCCCTGGTGCTAGCTAGCTAGCGCCCATGGTGCTTGTTTACCTGCTAGCTCGCTAGCTCGCTAGCACGAGGGGCTAAAGCCAAACTGTGGCAGAGTTTTTACTTTCTGGACCTGGGTTTGCCACCTCTGATTGTTACACAGTCAAAACGCTCTTTTCCCAATCGCATTTGCCCTGAAAGTTTTTAGTTAGAACTTCCACTGTATCTAGTCGGGAATTCTTCTTTGTCTATTTTTAAATGTTAGCCGTCTAGCTGGAATGGCGGTTTCCATTTAGTGAAGTTTATTTACATGTATTACCTTCTGATGTTAAGTTTTGACAATAAGCTCTTTGAAGTTTGATTTTTTTTTTTAACTAATCATTACTAATACCCTTTGAAAAAAGGGTATTTCAAATAAAAATCAAGTTTAGGTTGAAATAGTTCATCACGTGCTGTACGAAAGAATTTGAGCTTTTGAGACGGGATGGCGGTTAATTGTGTGGTTGGCGTTTTTTGGTGGGTGAGATTTTTTGAAATCCACAACAGAGCATCTGCATCGTTAAGCTTAATGTTTTTCTCATGATGAAATACTGCAAATAAATACCCTTGCAAAAGTGTTTACATTCAGAAAAAAAAGGTTTAAAAATATAAATGTATACGAACTATTTTCCCCCAAATTTTGTATGTACACTTTTCAATCTAGTTTTGACGTTCCACTTTATGTACATATGAAGGATTTTTTGGGTCTATTATTAGATACTGACTTTGAATATTCAAAAAACACACACAAAAAGTACCAACCGTTTCCTCTCATTTTCGGGTTCCGGCATTCCACCTTATGTGTGAAAAAAATCGTTGACTTCTTTATTTTTAAATATTAGTCGTTGAGCTGGAATGAAGTTGGGGTTTATTGCAGGAAAACCACAATAGCCAATTAGCCCAACGTCGTCTATGCTCTTAACGATACAAAACAACAAAAAAGCCAAAGAAAACCTAAAAAATATGTGAACAAAATTTCCGAATGTGAACCGTTTGTCTCGATTTTGGGGTGATTGTTTTTCCATCAGGTTCACCGTATGTCCTAAGGAATTTTGTTAACTTTATATTAAATGTCAGCTATTCATATGGAATTGGTGGTAGGCGTTTTTTTTTTTTTACGTTTATGACGAGGCTAATGTATAAATAAATAAATAAATAAAACACAAGAGAAGAGGACCGCGTTGAAATGTTGCTACGGATTGAGATGGCGACCTTTGAGGAGGCTTTTGCACATTGTGGTAATTTCGCTTGATTTCTTGCTGTCATTTGTTTTGATGTTTTGGCTAAGTGTGTGTGTATTTTTTTTCCCTTTGCTTTACAACTTACAGAGTGCATGCTGCGAGTTCAATTGGAGTGCTCCGCAAAAAAGTGACATAATTACTGATTAGGCGTCCGAAATGACTGACATGTAGTCGGTAATTAAACATCCCAATCTGCCACCGTGATGACGAATGTAACAGCCCATGAAATTTGCTTGTTGATGTGATTATTACTCACGGTATGATGCGTGCGTGCGTGCGTGTGTAGTTTAAGTGTGCAATTGTGTTCATAGACATAACACTGTGTAAACTGTCGGTTAGGTTCAAATATGTACAATGTCTGGAGAATTGGGGAGGGGCTGGGGGGCGGGGGGGGCGAACCAACGGACAACATTTTCATCACAAATCAGCTAATGTGTGTTGTTAAGGTGGCATGTTTGTGTCCTGTTGGCTGAAATAAACTTCTAAACATACGACTCTTCCTCGTTATTACATCATATACCGCACAAGGAAGACCTCCGCCAAGCTCTCTTCTTCACTAACAAACGGCCTTGATGACGTCATCCTTGGCGGAGGTAAATCCGCTCACTAACAAATTACAGCGGAGCTAAAAGTGACTCTAAACAATTTCACCAGGTAAACAATAGATTTCAATTTATTCTTGCGCATGCCCCAACGCTGTAAAAAAAAAAAAATTCTGACCAATTTGTTAAATATTCATTTGAGTAAAAAAAAAAAAAAAAAGTATTTATTTTCTTAATGAAGTGGAGGTAAAAATACAGTTTGCCTTTAATCAAATAGAGAGGTGACCATTGTCACCAAGACCTGTTTAAAGTCTGCACCCTTTGCAGTTTTTCAAAGCGTCAAGAGAGAGAAATTACAACAAACTCTCTCACACACACACACACACACACACACACACACACAAGAGGGAATTTTCCGCTGTGGACATTTTAGCGCGCGCGTGCGACAAACTGCACAGAGACTCGATGTTCAAACACGAATCAACACGTGTGTGTCTGCTCTGACTTCGCCCGCCCGCGAGTCTTTCCTTCTTTATGATCATGACGCTTTAAACTGGCCCTCGTTATGCGCAGCCGTCACTTTCGGGGGTCATCGAAGTCATCGCTGGTGTTTTGGCAACGTCTTTTATTGTAAAACAATTCACAGCCCGGCACATGAATTCATGTCACGGCAAGTACAAGTATTTCGTGTCTCCCCTCCACCACCGTAAAATCAAATTAGGATGGAAAAATGTTCTTTTGCAACAACAAAGTTCAATAAATAAATAAATGCTGGCTTGTGTGAGTGCGTGAGTTTTTGTTGGTTTTTTCAAGGTTTGCGTTGATAATCCAGGAACTCGTCTATAAATTCCACCACCTCACCCTGTGGATAACACACACAGATACAGACAATGTGATAGAATTCAAGATATATTTGTAGATGGAGGATATTCATATCGAGCATATCTGCAGTCCTCATAATGAATTAATAATATTAATATTAAAAATCATAATTAAAATCCTGAA